>NC_042999.1:11805366-11900366 GCF_006345805.1 Octopus sinensis | reverse complement strand
CTGGATCGCAAGCGTTAAGTGAAGGAATTTTAAGCAACAAAACTATGTCAACAAACTATTCTGTTCGCTGTCCAACCACCAACGAGATTCAGTTCGAGTGACTTACATTTCTTTTCATGAATCTAGTTAAAATGATTCCAAAAATCACCCCCCCCCCCCCGCTTTAATTTTGCTCAGATTGCTTTCAATTTTGCTGTATCGATGCAACTCTAAATTTTGGTTACGATCAACCAATTACTTTATCTCGTAAATTAAAGAATCTGATGTTATTTGGAATTACAGTTGGGAAATTTGGGTAATTTTAGCCAATCAACAGACAGAGTGGCATTAACAGCTTGTTACCATGCCAACCGCACGTTGAGTTGGGTTTCACTTCACCCGCACGTGTTGTGTTGTGTCGATTCTTCACAGCACCAGATTTACTTCACCCGCGGGCTTTGTTTTAATAAAAATTCATATGTATCAATTAGAATTTTATTATAGATATTTTTCGTCTATTGTCTTAATATTTTACATATTTTTCATATATAGCAAAAGTTGTTTGCGACGTTTATACAGTTTCTTGGCATTATGAAGGTGAATGGAATATGTGAAATTAGTACACAACCTCACACCTACACTTGAAGCACGGTACTGACAAAGCATCGGTGGCTCATCGACTCAGTATTGCCAAGCTTCAGGGACTCATTGACTCAGATAGCTGGATTTATGATTTCACTAGGTTAATTCTATTCATAAACATCTAAATTAGGAGTATTTCTTAAACCGTTAGCTTCACATTTCAGCAACTTATCTGAAATCTAGCCCACGTAACAGGAACTGAGAGGGATATCGTGGAACAGAGAAACTGTGGGTGATGCAGATAATTTGACATTATTTTTGAATTCTGCATGCAAAAACATATGAGATACAGGGGTTGTTTTTTAGACAAAGTCTTTGTTAACCAGTGTTATTCTTATCGTAGTTTACAAATCCAAGCATGAAAACGTTACTCAACTTTGGAGTTTTGAAGACGCCCCCTTCACACACACACACACATGAATGTACAAATGTACATATAAACTTATATATGAATACATACATCCACATGCACTTATATATTAATGTTGTACACAAATACATGACAGGTATACATATTACTGAAATACGCATCAAGTAAACACATATAGACAAATACATTTATATAAATTTTTAAAAAGTAATAGAAACATACAAAATGTTACAGAAATCAATGAAGAGACAAAAGAAACAGTAAGATGATACATGTTGATTTTATTAGGTATTTCTACTTATTTAGAAACCTACAATGAACAGGTCATTTCACAGACGCTAAACTATAAATTTCACAGGGTACAACCTTAAAATTAACACCGCTAAAAGCAGAAAATCTCTGCCTCGCTATTAGCCAAAACTACACAGTTTTTTCGTTTTTATTTTTTTTTATATCTAACTTTTTCCTCCAATATTTTCTCCACAACATCATGCCTTCATAGTAATAAGAGTGAAAAACTACATTAATATATCCGAATTTCAGATTATTTACTTCCTTTTTTAAAAAAAATGCAGATTTTGTGAATTAGTTTAACCAGATCCTTTTTCATTTCACTTCACTTCAGCGATTTATTTATTTGTATATCTATTAATGTATCTTTCTATTTGCACAACTTTTGATATATCTGTAGACTCACCTACCTACCTACCTACCTACCTTCCCATCCGTTCGTCCTTCTGTCTGTCTGTTTTTCTGTTTGCCTGTCTGTCTAAGTGACTATTATATCTAGTTACCCCCTCTGTATTTACTTTAGTTTCATAATACCGATAAGCATTTAAAGGAAAAGAAAAATATGAATAACAGTGTTGCCCCATCACCGCTGCCGGTTCTGGTCTGGAACATGTAAAAGACAAAAGCGTAACTTCCACAACTATTCGCTAACTAAATTAATTTCACTTTGTTTTGACCATCTATCGATAAATATCTTTTAAAGCATGAATTTGTAGATCTTCATGACATTGTTTCATTCTGCTAAACATTTCGATTGTGCCAGCGTTTACAAAAGACAAATGCAGAATAATATACCTCCCCTTCACTCTCTCTTTAACACTATGGACCTTCTCTATTCCCCCCCTCTCTCTCTCTTTGTCTCTGGCATTAATCACTGATTCAACTATTACCCCTTTCGTTCTTTTCGTTAATGTTAATTATTCCCATCCTCTCTCTTTCTCTCCACACACACATATGTACATACATACATACACACATACACACATACATACATACATACATACATACATACACACATACATACATACATACATACGTACAGGTCATCAAGCTAGTAAATCAGTCTGATGACAGTTGCTAGCCCGAAACATTATATTTTTATATATTTTTTGCAAGGAAAAGTTTGACTGTGACTTCGAAGTTTCGATATTCAACTATAAATGCTTTGCAGTAAAGGACTACTTGTATATTCTATTTTGATGGAACTCTACTAGTTTTAGTGTCACATAAATTGCTTTTGCAAGACGTACACAATCGCTAAATAGACCATACAGTTGAATTATATGTAAAGGTCCAAATGTAGGGGTAGCTGACCCCTGCTTCTGACGGAAATGTCTTGGGTGGTGGCGGACACTCAGAAATTCGTCTTCTATATTCACGTAATTGCACGCGCGCGCACACACTTACCTACGCGTGTGTGTTCAAAATATGCACACGCTCTCACCAGTAACCACTGCTTACAAATGAGTCAGTAGCGTTAATGTACTTTCCAATAAAAACGAGTACCTCATTGTACTTTTGTACTCACAGGAACACACACACACAACACATACACACGTAGCAGACATACACACGTAGCACACACACACACACACACACACACACACACACACAACACACACACACACACACACACACAAACTACATCATCATATATTAATGCAGGCAAACCAACAAGGAAGTTTCTATATAGTCGTACGATTTGCTAAAAATAGGAACCAAATCTCTCTCAGATCAAGTCTTAACGTCGTCGAAAAAAGCTTATTTTTAAAACGTGATTCTAAGGCACAATGCATATAAAAAGGATTTGATTGTCACATCTGGAGAGCCTTCTTCATAATTCATGTTCGATCAGGTCTGGCTTCAAGCTAAACAATACACATATACACACATATATTACAAACAAATATACACATACATAATCACTCACAAGCATATACACACATCAAACGGTCATTATTATTAACCAGACAATAAGATTACGTGAAAAAACTTGCTCCCTCAGTGTTTCTGCGAAAGTCAAAGTTTCAAAAACATTCCGTCAATCATAACGGATATAAAGGATACTTACGCGCGTGCGCGCGTATGCATATGCACACATATGTATGTATGTATGTATGTATGTATGTATGTATGTATGTATGTATGTATGTATGTATATATATATATATACATATTATATACATATTATATATATATATACACACGTATATACATATATATGTGTGTGAGTGTATGTACTAAAAGCGAAGAGAGAGAGAGAGAGAGAGAGTGGGGCACCAGATCGTAGTAAAATCACAAACTCACAAGCGAAATAAAAATAAAGATAGAAATAAAGATTGAGTTGTAAATAACTCCGAAGAAACGCAATCTGTGTACATTTGGGTGTGGTTCGTCAAATTAATGGCACGGCGCAGCCATATTAATATCGCCTGCTTTATGTGGAAAGCAGCACTATTTTCTCTTTATTCTTAATCATATTTGTTTATTTTATTTCTTTGCTTTGGTTTTCTTTTCTTTTTTTTAGCAATATTTAGCTGTAAATAATTTATATTTTGTTTTCTATTTTAAGATAATCAGCAATAAGAACTTTTCCCAGATGAGCCACGTCGATGCGGTCAATGGACTTTTCGGGTGTAGGCTTGGTTGAGAAATGAGCACAAAGCTTGTGTTAATTGTATAATATCAACTCATGTGTTTAAAGTAGTTTGCAAGGAGTTTGGAAAAATAGAAAAACAAAAACAAAAACATTCGCAGCTGGTCTCCCGTTTTATAGTATTTGCCCGTCGGCTTCTTAAGTAAAGAAAGAATTATAAATAAAACAGCTGATTGTGGAGAAGCACAAAAACTGTTATTACGTGGAATTTAGGCTCAGTCTGGGATTTGCCTCAATTTAATTCTCGTTCAGTGATTTAAAGTTAATGTTTGTCAGGTCGGATGTGGGGGGGGGTGCATGCACCGTTGCAGCGCGTTGCTGTATTCACCATCTGTCGGTATATTCCCAAGTCCTCTTGGACGACCTGCCGAGCAGAGTCCCAGTCAGTCCCCATTTCCACGAGATACTTCTTAATCTTCACAGTAATCATGTGGCATGTGATCGACCAACATTAGTTGTCAACTTAGCCGGGTCCTCAATGAAGAGAACATTGGAAGCAGGGTCTAACTCTGAAAACCGAGCAACAGAGCCAAACAGAAGATGAGTCTTAGTTTCTGAATAGAGTTGTTGTTTAGATAAAAAGAAACACTAATTTTCACCAGCATTCCAGGGTCGGCACTACGTGAGCCACAATGCTCGCTCTCCCTAGCGTGCAGCTTCCTATCTCGGACATGTGAGCATGCGCGCAATAGCCAAACACTGCGTCGCTGGTACTGTGAAGCGCACAGTTCTATACAAGAATTTTTGTATTTTTTTTCATAAACTAGTGGATAGCTACTTGCATTAAGCTTAAGGATTATATAATGTACAAGTATAAAGAAAAAAGGACTCATTATATTGAATGTTATCGATAATATCGAGTGGAAATAGGGGGTGCCGCAGTTCCGCAGTGCCTATACATGAGCCGCCACTGTGCAAGATATACAAGATATACCACATGGAAACAAAATCTTCAACGGTGTCCCATTTTAACTCCCACCATCGTCACAACGATTTATGATATAGATGAGAGAGACAGAGAAAGAGGGGGATGGGGAGGGGTTGGAGGAGGGGGGGAAGAGGAGGATGAGGGGGGAAGAGGCGGACAAACTTATTGATTGTATAAAGCTAGTTCTTAATGCCTATTTTGATATATATAATTCGAAGAAAATTAATTTCAACTTAATAACCGCCAATGATAACATTAAATTAGAAAGCGTTACAGAACAGACTTATCACAATAACGATGATCTCATGCATCATTTGTGATCTTAAGATCTTCCAGAGGGTTTCACTGCCAAAATTCAGGTACAATAGGACGTTCCACCCAAGGCACAGTTCAATAATGTTCTTTAGTGCCAAGACCTGCTCAACAAATTTTGTTTGCTCTTACTCCACCTTGCAATTAATTGCTCATTCAATTCATTCGAAGAGAATGCTGTTAGAGATGGACAAGGGTTAGACACGATGCCGATTATCGCAGTTCTGTAAGTTACCTCTCTTGACCAAACTCCAGAAGTAATTGAGGACAAACAAGGTAAAGATACAGCAAGATGTAATTATTCGATATAACTAAAATGTCGAACGTCGGAAGACGGATATAGTGATTGTGAATAAAGAGGGAAAAAACCTTTTTAATCAACCTCTTTTGCCTTAGCCACCAGGCTAGGGGAAACTGTCTCCCCTTCCTGGCCAACAGAAAGCCGCGGAGCGATCTTCACGGCGGAATCGGCGGATAGCCGGATCTGTCCTACATGTGAAAGCAGCATTGTACGAGCACGTCGCTCTGCGTGCCCGTCTCGGACAGGCACGTCTGACGACATTATCATGTCAGTAGAGTTCATCTCGAACCGGCAATGTTCCACCCACCCTCATTTCACCGTTAGTATTGCCAAGCCAGAGATTTCTAGAAATGATCCATACCCGAAAGTCCTCTGGAAGAAGACCTGCAACCAGTTGATTTTCATCAACGTATAGAATTTTCCTCGGGGACATCGTCGCTCTTATCTACCGTTAATACTCTATAGAACGCCATGGTAGAATATCCCCTGACCGCGTGGTTCGACTGGCATCCGGCCAAGACTGCTGCTCTATCAAAGAGCCGAGCTGTAGAAAAGTAGGTGTTACTAACGGTAACCACACTTGCTCAAGGGAATACCGAAGATACCGTAAGCCTCAGCATGTCTGCGCATTATCAGACACGACATGCCAAGTCCTTCATGCAACGGATATTCACAGCAAATGGACCGTCATACTGGAAGAACAGGTGCCTACATAGAAAGTAAAAGAGCCAGTTCTCCATTCTGGTCAGCCATAAAGCGGAGCAAGGCTGGTGGTAGTTGATTACGAATGCTGCTACGTAGGCATTTGCCAGTTTTGTCCGACCCTTTAGGGATAGTTACTTCTCGACCCATTTCTATGTGAAACTACCCTGCTTATTTCATCTTCGCAAACTAAACCTCGAGCAATTTAACTAGTCCCATCCGTCTAGAGCCCTGAGATGTTGTTGGATGGTATGGACTGCCCTTGCATGTGGCAAACTGCTGGTCCAGTGACTTGTTAATTTTCGCTCCTGTCACCATCTCGTGCTCCCTTGTGAAGTGTTGATCACTCCGATGTTTATGGTGTGTCCGAGATTATTACGCTGGCGTCTGAATGGATCATGCTCCAAGTCTTGATGGTTGATTCCATTAAAAGCTTTCAACTAATCTGAATTGATCAGAGCCTCACGCATGCCGCTAAGGATTTTGCCCGGTGTGCTAACGATTCTGCCAGCTCGTTGCATTTGTTGTTGCTCTCTTTGACAGAGCTGCAGTCCTGAGTGAAGGAAAGACCGAAACTGGGTGCCTGGCATTTAAAATGTCGTCAGGCTCTAATAGCCCGCCAGCAGTTGGGCAATGGGGTCGGTGGATGTTCCATTTTAGTAATATAGAGAGGATTAGTGGCGGGGAAGTGCGACGACATCCTCGGAGAGACTCTAGGCGAGTCTGTTCTGAAGGATTTTTCGGTCGGGGACAACCATAATTTTCAGATGTCATAGGCCTGCCAGTGCGATCGGGTGGGGGCGCTAGTAGTTCGAGATAAACTCTACAGACACGAATGTACTGCCAGACGGACTTGTCTGAGAAGCGTGCAAAGTGACGAAACTGTCCTGTACGCACTCCGGAAATTGCTTACTTGTGGAGTTATGCTGAACAGCTTCCTTTGTGTGTGGGAGGGACCAGTTTATTGGCCGAGTCCATGGTGATGATTCGCCCGCCACCTTCCTTTAATCGGACAGACAAGGCAGTTTTCTTTTGCTAGAGGACTGTGATAAAAGAGCTTGTCTAGTGGGCGAGGCTGAAAGGCATGGGGACAGACACATTCCTCTTTGATAGAGTCCTCATCGACTTTTTCAAGTTTGACTTGAAAAGGAAAGTGAGAGTGGAGAGTGCTGTACTCGAGTGAATTTATTGAAAGGTAGGTGAAATTTGCGAAAATGGCAAGAGTGGGTCGTACCGTTCTAAGTATAGAGCTGTGAGTCAGAGAAAAGGAATTGGAGAGAGAGCAAAGCCCTTAGTATTCAGGGAAATCTTGGACGGTGGGGTTCCTCTGTTATCCCAAGAAACTATCCTGTATCAAGAGGACCACATCCTTTTCCCCCCTTTTTAATGCATACCATGTGTATCTCCCTTCTTTCTTTGATCGTATACTGTGTATACTTCTTCTTTTTTTATCATTTCATCATATGTAAATCTCCACACTATACACTTGTCTTTGTATTGTCCCCTTTGTCCTTTGCCCTGGTGGCAAATAAAAGAAATCATCATCATTATTATTCATTTATCTATTTATTCATTTATTTATTTATTTATTTACTTATTACAACTATGGTTACGATATTTTAACTTAAAATGTTTGTATTTATCTTTAATGTGTCTTTAATTTCATGTGCAAAGATGGAATAACAACACATCGTCCCAATTCTGGTCTTTAGAGACTCTATGAAGAGTCGCAAAGATCATCTAAGATGACTTTCTGGCTTTTTCTATGGTAATGTAAGAAATAATTCAGTTGCACTCATATGGAAACTTAACAACCGAAAAAAAATGAGTGAAAAGCTTTGCACACACACGCGCGCGCGCGCGCGCGGGCACTCCTGCACACACACACACACACACACACACACACACACACATATATACAAGCACGCGCGCACTTCCGCATACACATACACATGCACATACATATAGTGTGTATGTTCTTAATGCTTATTTGTTGCGCGTATATACGACTTGTGTGTGTGAGCGCGCGCGTGTATATGTGTGTGATCGCGTGTGTATGCGTGGTAACAACTTGCTTTCTCTCTCTCTCTCTCTCTCTCTCTCTCTCTCTCTGACACACACACACACACACACACACACACACACACAAGTAATATATACGCCGCAACAAGTAAGCAATGGGAACAGACACTTAAAGGCACTCGTAAGATTTTCTATCTCCGTACTTCTTCGGTGGGTGTGTCGAGGATCAACATATTTTTGAGATTAATTGAATGAATAGAGAGATAAATAAATAAATATTTACTCGTACAACTAATTATTCGTAAGCAGAGGGTTGCATCTACATCCCACTTGATCCCAAAATCAATAATACATTAGAGTTTACCCTCTAAAAATATAGGACATAAATATATATATATATATATATATATATATAATATATATATATATATATATATATTAATATTCATCATCACTTAACATAAGGAATTCGTACCAAGTAAAACATAAATTAGCAACATAAATGAAGAAATAAACGGGGTATGAAACGTAAATGGAGGAAGGTTAATAAAGAAAAAGAAACGTTGGTGGATGGTTTGCCTTATATTTTTATTGGTACTTAAGAAATATAATTATAGCAAAGAGCTAAGATTTAATGCCAGTTCTTATGACAGCTGCAAAAAGATCACAAATAATTCTAAGTAATTTTTCAGAACATTTGAAGCGTCTTCTCGCTTTGATAATGGTTATTACATGAAATTATCAGAAATAGAGCAACACCTTTGTAGAGCTGAATTGGTACAGAAGTACGAAGTATGGCCAACAGCAGCAAACATTTGCTCTAATTGCGGAGAAAGTCAGTCCGGTCGTAAGGCAGCCACAGAATGCTTAATTAACTCATTTTCTATCAACCAGCATGTGACATACAAGAATGGCCGACTCTTGGTAGTTAAGTCAGAACATTCAATGTTCAAAATCAAAAGTCGTATAATTGAAGTAGGGATACATACAGCATATGTCCCCTATTTCCAGTTGTCTCTCATAGAAATGAAAGATTTTATATTAAATTTGATTCGTTATTAACATTCATTTAGAATTATTTTTTCCCCGAATCTTAAAGACCCTTATGACCGTCTACTTGGTTTCCTTGACGTATATAAATGATCGAACCCACAACATTCCCACTGAATAGGATTCCGATCTGTTACAGGGTTCAAAGCCAGAAAATTTTGAGAGGAGGGGCAAGTCGATAACATCGCTTCCGGTAGCTATAAAGTTGACTTCGGCAGAATTTGAACTTAGAACGTAAAGAGCCCGAAGAAATGTTGCTAAGCATTTTGTCCGACACACAGACGGTTCTGTCATCACGCCATCTTATTACAGATGCATTGAAACAATAGCAGTAAAAAACAAGTTATCTTCCTCTTCAATACTTCTGAACTCTAAAAGTGTTTGAGATTAAAAAAATGTATAATCACAATTTGATATTCCAAAAGTTGAACCGTTTCTACATTTCTTGCACGTTTCGTTATTTCGTACGAATGCTCAAGAATATTCTTTCTAATTTAGACACAAGGCCAACAATTTTGGTGGGGAGAGGTCAGTCGTTTACATCGTCTCCAGTATTTGACTGGTACTTTAGTTTGATTGGTACTTTAGCTTGACTGGTACTTTAGCGATCACCGAAGGATGAAAAGAAAAGTTGACAAGGGCGAGATTTGAACTCAGAATGTAAAGAATCGTAAATAAATACTCAATAGTTTCAGATATGGTTTCTAATTGAGACACAAAACCCAGCAGTCTTGAGGCAAAGACAATGGTCGATTACATTGACTGCTACTTTACTTTATCGATGATTCCGCAAGGATAAAAGGCAAAGTACACCATGCCGGGATTTGAAGCCTGAACGTCAACAGTCGTAAATAAATACCTCAAATCATCTCATCCAACACTTCAACGACTTACAACCAACCTGCCAAATCCTACAAACTTTTATCAAACTGAAGTTTGCTGCATTACTTCAATTAGTAAGTTTTGCTGATATTAACATTAAAAGATTATTGTTTTTGAATAACAATTAGTCCTATCAATGGAAACAAATTAAGTTTGTGTACAACTTCAATTATGCTTAATGAAAATTGTTCTAATACCAAATTAGATACAAGTCTTCGGTAAAAGTAAGTTATCTACTGTCTCTCAAGTTATTAGGAAGTTAAACAAAACGAAGGGAACAAACTAATATCACAGAACGATATCATTATTTTTAATATATTTTATTCGACGGCCATCATTTAAGCATCATAGACGATTATCTCGCTATACTTGTTGAATGGAAGAAGGTAACCCTTTCAACACGCAAGTACGCTTGTTTCATTCGACTGTAACCCCTAGAAGACGCAAAAGTAAATGGCCTTTTATGGTGTGGGCAGAAACCTCGTTATTTCCAACTGTAAAGTGTACTCGTGAGTTTATATGAGAACTGAACCACAGAACCTTATAACAATTATCTACAATGACGAAGGTGTATATATATATATGAGTATGAGGGATATTAAATTATACTTTTGCAAGAACAGGCATGACAGTGACTCCGAAGTTTTAGTCTGCTAACTTTCGTATGACGAAAGCTAGCAAAAATCTGAAAACATTATCAAAATTTTTCTTGTAAAAATACAATAAAAATATGTACAGTACAAGAAGAGTTGAGTAATTCTTCAGTTTAATGCAAAAGTGTTTTATTATAACTTGACATAAAGGGCGAACTGGCAAAGTCATTTTCGTCAGTCTTCACGTTTTCAGTTCAAATGCCGCCAATTGCAAGCCTTGTGCCTATTGTAGAAAGGATTATTAACTCAACATAAAAGCAACTACATAAATAGATATATGTATTGTATTGTGGATCTCCGTTGCTCGACGATGAAGATTCAGTTGTTCGTGATCAGCTGAATTACCTACTCCCGAATTAATGAATACGTGTCTGAGTATTCCACAGGCACGTGTACCCTTAACGGAATTCCCAGACAGAATCAGCGTGACACAATGTGATAAGGATGCACCTTTTGAATTATGGAAATAATCTACTCAACGAGCTTCTATACAGTTTCCGTCACCCCGATTTCACTATAAACGTATGGATAAATTCGTGGCTATAAAAAATTATATTCGTCCAAGGTGTTTCGCAGTGAGATCGAACCCAGTACTTCGCATTTAAGAAGCGAGCTTTTTAACCCCTCGGTCACACTACACCTACTCTAGTATATTGTAGCGTATATAACAGTTATTCTGCAGCATAAAAAATATTTCAACATTACAATGAGGGGAATACACATCACATTATTATTTTCTACCAAATTTTATCGAAATAGGCTGTCCTGATATTAACAGATCCAATCTATAAAAAAATTATGGGGCGGAGACAAAGAATACGTACACCACCCGTTTTCAGCGTAACAAAAACCCTAACCCTAATCCTAACCCGAAACCTTAATCCTAACCTTAAACCCTAATCCTAACCCTAAACTTTAACGCTAACCCTAAACACCGGGTGTGCGTATTCTTTACTTTCGCCGAATTATGGTATTATTACGATACATGATTCAGTTATCGTAGCTTTAAATATGTTCCACAAATGATGTTAATTTACCGAGTGTTTCGTCTGGTTGCAGTGTTTAGTTGAACTCCTTCCTAAGAAAATGATGAATTTGATGAGAAGAAGTGGGTTTCAAAAGCGCGACTTATTTTAAACGTATTATACAGAAACAATGCCTGTACAGTTATGTTTCAATCCAGTGGTTTACATGAATCACATTTGTTTGTTTACATCGGGTGGTAGAGGACCCCTCGTAACCAGGAGCGACCTCTTCTGTGTTCAAACTCGAAATTGCCTACTATGAAATCTCCAAAAACCGATAGGAAAAAATATGTTTAAGCCTGAAGCCCCAAACAATAATTTAATTACAAGTTGCGTACACACGTAATTGTGAATTCAAAGATTCATAATTTCTCTCAGTACACATGAGCCTCATTCAGGTCCTTAAGAACTTTCAATTTGCTCCTGGTATTCAAAAGGTTCCCTACCGCAAGTATTATTACAAAATTGGTAAAACGATACAAGTCAAAGTGCAAACAGAGAAACCATTTCACGGTACCAAAAATAATCACGCATTAATATTTCTCTATGGATCATAATAAAAATCAAAATTTATGGTTGTATCTGGCCACATTTGTTCATTAAATAACCTCCATTCGTCAGGATATCTGTTTTCCTAGTCCGTTTCTATACCGCTGCGTCGCTATTGTATGTATATATGTCATACTGTCAATAAAACTAAACAGATGATAAATTAGTTATACAAAACTGTGTCGTGTTCTCGTCTTCGCCGAGAACACGACATAGTTAAGTTTATACGCTTGTCTTTAGTTACTTATAATATATAAATCAATATGTTACAAAGAGAGTTATTTTTATCTAAGATTTCGTTCTTACATTCGAAGAAACACAGCCAGGCCTCCTATTGCCCTAGATAGCATTGTGAAGCATATTAGTAACATCGTATCATAGACCACTTTAAATCATCGCTGAAACTGGTATCAGTTTAATGTAAATACTTCAACAGGAGAACGTGTCACAGTAACAACTGCTTCTTGGTGTAATAAGAAAGCTATTCAAAAGCAAGTTTCCAGATTCGTCTAAGTTATTAAAAATAATTTGAGTGGATTTGGTAGACGGAAACTGAAAGAAGCCCATCGTATATATATATATATATATATATATAATATATATATATATATATATATATATATATGTATGTGTGTGTGTGTGTGTGTGTGTGTGTGTGTTTGTGTGTGTGTGTCTGTGTTTGCTCTCCCATCACCGCTTGACAACCGGTGTTGGTGTGTTTACATCCCCGTAACATTGCAGTTCGGAAAAAGGGACCGATAGAATAAGTATTAGGCTTTGAAAAAAAGTCCTGGGGTCGATTTGTTCGACTAAAAAGAACCCTTCAAGGCCGTACTCCAGAATGGCCGCAGTCGAATGACCAAAACAAGTAAAAGAATACATGATTTAAAAATAAATATCAAAACATCGGTGTATTTCGTGTAACGTATAGAAAAGGATGGGAAAAGGTTTTCCATACTCGGTCACAAGAACAGAACTCTAACCCCACACGACCTTCATAGCTGAGGCTAAATGACCAAGTGGGTGATGGTGGATCTCCGTCCTTCGATGAAGGTCCAATTGTTTGATCAACTGAATTACCTTCTCCTGAATAAACATGTAAGAAGCTCTTCACTTAATCCTTTGGCAGAATCAACGTGATATAGTGTATGATAGCGTTGTGCCTTTTAAATTACAAATACAATCCACCAAAAGGGGTCATCCATATAGTTTCCGTCGATCCGATTTCACTCACAAGATATGGGACGACCCGAGGCTACAGAAGATGACATTTTCCCAAGATGATTCGCTGTGGGATCGAACCCGCAACCTCATGGTTGTGAATAAAATTTCTTAACCATTCAGCCATACTGCACCTCCTTACCTAATAAAACATCTTAAATATGGCCACGGATACTGTTGTTTTTCCGCATTTCATTTTTTTCAGTTACTTCAAAATATAGGTGTATGGAATGGTAAGTATGCTCCAGGATACCATCCAATATAAAATCCTGGCTGAAGCTATTTCACCTCATTCTTCTACGAAGCCATGAATGTAGGCCCCAACCTCACATTCTTTGTGAATGTAACACTATCCAACAAACGATAAACTGTGAAAGAAAATGCAAAAAGTTTTCATATATTCCAAATACAAATGCTTGTAATTGTTGTTGTTTAATCCCGGATGCATTCTTAGTTTTAAACAGAGTCTCTGGGAGTCCTATCAAAATAACACTTTATCCAATCAGTTTTAAACATTCAAACATCCTTAAAGCAGCATTATCATATAGTTTAAAATATTCAAAATATTTACAGCTGTCTGATGATCAGTTACATCAAACTCTGATTAATATTTTGTGAAATATGTTTAGCTTCGCCTCGTTAAACATTACGTATGTCTCTTCTATTTTTTAATTATTATAAATCTTCCACCGAGGAGGGGGACGGTTTCCAACAAAGATACAAGGCTCCATCTTTGGGATGTAGTTAACACAGACAAATTCACATTTGGAACTTGAGAAAAGTCTTGCATATTTTTACTGTTCCACTCACAGATTACACTTGTACGAATCAACCGGTCAGTTTCTCTTTCTGAAAATCCCAGTTCATCCAGATTCTCTTTTGAGCATTTACTAACAAAACCTAATGCTCCAATTATTGGTATAAAGCTGGAGGTTTCGGAGCAGTTGTCCATAGATATCCTCTTTTCAAAGAGATATTTATATCTACAGAGCAGCTGACCTCCATGATAGTACATACCTTCGCCCCTCTGTCTTGTATGTATGTATGTATGTATGTATGTATGTATGTTTGTATGTATGTATGTATATCAGTTTCTTTTAATGAACCGCCAAATTAGAGGGACGTAAACAAACCAATACCAACTGTCAAGCAGTGGTGGGGAACAAACTCAAACACAAGGAATACACAGACATAAATATATACATTTATATATATGACAGGTTTCGTTTCCGTCCACTAAATCCACTCACAAGGTCATGGTTGGTTGAGACGTATTTACACAGACCACGAAATATAGATTACAGAATAAGGAAAAATAAAAGAAGCAAAAAATGAGAGACAGATTATATAAATCTTATCCCTACAGCTGTTCCAAGATAGCCATAACTTACATAATAACATATTCATATGTAATATGTGTATGACGTTATAGGTGTCTTGCGATGAATCCCGATGAAATTGTTAAAGTAAGTTAGGCATCCTTCCTCGACAGCAAGGTGGCTAATACCTAACTTACTTCAACAATCTCATCGAGACGTGTTGCGGGACACTCAGCTATGACATCATACATATATAACATTCGAATGTGGTTGCTACGTAAATTATGGCCGTCTTGAAACAGCTGTCGAGATGATACTTTACATAATTCTTGTTTTGTTTTGTTTTGCTTTTTCACTCGTTTGTATTTTGTGATCCATGTAAAATATACGCCTCAAGCACATTGGTGTCCATCTACCTTGCTATCTACATAACAGCTCGATAAGGATTAAGATTGTTCTTAAAGCTAACCTGCGATGCAGAGATGCTGGCCCTGGAATAAGAGGTTCTTCCAGTTTTCATCCATTTGACCACTTCTCTGTTATCTGTACAAAGCTCATTTTGCTTTTACCTGCTCACTATATGTATGTGTGTGTGTGTGTGTGTGTGTGTGTGTGTGTGTGTGTGTGTGCGTGTGTACAGAGAGAGAGGAGGAGGAGAGAGAGAGGTGTTGTGTGCTTTAGTTGTGTGAACGATGTGAAAAACGGTTTCGATTGTTAGGCTAGCGTGTTCCCTGGAGATGTTATTAATGTAATCATATTTCAGAACAAAACCAAGTATGTCTTTTCTATAGAATTAACAACTGTTCTTATTATCATCATCACTATCGCATATTCTTCTCTGTTGCTGTAACAAAGAACAAAAAATCCTATCAATTTTGACGATTTATCTGTAGAAAGCTGGAATGATGAAACGTACCATTCCATTAATAAAGAAGCATAACTCAGTCGAGACCCCAACAGCGTCTCTTTTGAATTATCATATGTTGTACCATAACAAACAGTAAAGAGGGGCAGAGACAAAAGCTGAGTGTTTACAGGTCTATCATTCTTACTCTATTTTTCTTTCTTTTCTTTTTTTTTATATTCCTTTGTAATTTTGATCGCTTGGCGGGGTTCTTCTTGAAAGAATGACAAAATATGTTAAACTTGATCTATATTACACAGTTCTGAATCTTTGTACCCTGTATGTTTTACCTTCAACTTTGTTAACGTTTTGCTACGTCCATACTTCGAGAAAAGAATGTAAAACATATAATAACTAAATAAATGAAATGTAAAGAAAAATGAAAATGAAGTAAAGAGAAGAAGGGGAGAAGAGTAAAAGAAGACTGGGAAAATACATATATAAAACATTTAAGGTTATTTGCAAACCGAGTCTGTTTTCCATTTGCTTTTCTTCAACCTCATCAAGACTAATGAAAAGCAAACGTTCCTTCGCAAAGACGACAGCGTTCCTAGCATTCCATAAGAAAGCAGTTTCATTTGGCGGCAGGAAATGACGTCACACTGAACTGCCTACCAACGCCATCTATTGGCTGCTTGGCACATCGCTTACATTCCTCTAGCTCGCTCTGAAAATTGCAAAGATGTTCTAAGGTGCGCTGGGAATGTGGAACATGTGCTAGCTGTCCCTTCTAACAGATGATTTGTCAGTATCTTTACTTCACCGAGGACTGGCGGTCGGGTTTCATATCATCGTTTGGTCTTCAACAGTTTTTTTTTATGGTATTTTGATATTTTCGGGTTTTCTTTTCATTCTTTCTTCAACCTTCGTCTCCTTCATCACCTACGTACGAATGTGTATGTGTGTGTGTGTGTGTGTGGTGTGTGTGTGTGTGTGTACAGTAGACTGTTATCATCACATTCAATTTCGTGTATTGCAAAACAAACAAAAAAAACCGCTTTTATTTTTTATGTCTCGCATTTTTGTCTTTCTCGGCGTCAGTTTTAGAATTTAAAAAGATAAAAACAAAAACAGCAGCAGCAACATCAACATCATTTTAGTTTCTTATTTTCCAGTATGTTCAGGTCTCTTATTTTTTTACTTGTTTTTCAACCTATTCTTCTTTTGATATATTTTTGCTATTTTTCTGTTGTAAGAGGGCGGCGGCGGCGGCGGCGGCGGCGGCGGCGGCGGCGGTGGGAAGAGAGGTCGAACTATTTTCATTAACATAACTAAGTTGCTGAGATGATTTGCCTTTCTGTTCGAGATTTCCGGTGTGTTAACGTCATCTGTAAGATCTTTATCTTGCCACACTGAGTTCAAATCCAGCGAGTGGAGATATCAAATGACTAAAGGACCAGTCCCGCCGAGGAAAATTTTGCCTTACATCATTTTTCATGTAAATAAAATAAAATACCAGTAACATAGTAGGGTCAATGGTATCGATTAACAGGGTTTTATCTTTTATATGTAATATTTCTTTAAACTACAAATAGTGAAAGTGAACTAAATTTAAATCAAATCTGAAACGTTTTTGTTTTTTTAAATTTATTTATTTACTTAGTGAAGGCGCGTGATCGAGTGGTTAGGGTGTTGCACTCACGATTGTAAGATTGTAGTTTCGATTCCCAGACCGGACGCTACGTTGTGCTTGAGCAAAACACCTCCTTTCATGTTGCTCCAAACCACTCAACTGTAAATAAAAAAAAAGTCCCAGCAATGGCTGGGAAGTAAATCTTGCGACCGTCCAGTTTCCCGTTTAGTGGGGAGTGTTGTACTGTCATGGCAACTTGGTTAATCTTTCGCCCTTACGAATCATAGGACTCATGACAGACCTAAGCCATTAACTTAAGAGAAAATATTTGCTTTCTTTTCCAGAAATCTGAATTTCATTAGACTGATGCTTATATTTAATTTCTATGGATTTCCCAATATGAACGGCTAATTCTCACATTGGATGAGATATCACGGGTTATTTATCTTGCAGAAGAATATTCTAGTCAACGAAACACTCGTCGCTGTTACAGTCAGTGGCAAAGCTAATAGGAGAACACAAATTTCAAAATTAGCGCCTTTTCAACAATTTTTTTTTTAAATATTTAGTTCAATAAAAGTGGAATCTCCATCTCTCTCTCTCTCTCTCTCTCTCTCCTCTCTCTCTCTCTCTCTCTCTCTCTCTCCTCTCTCTCTCTCTCTCTCTCTCTCTCTCTCTCTCTCTCTCTCTCTCTCTCTCTCTCTCTCTCTCTCGCTCTCTTCTGTTAATCGCATGGCATCGGAAAAATTTTCTGGAGTTATCTTATTTGACGAACCACCCGTGTATTTTCAACTGTCCACTCAATCTCCTCTGATGTGTTGTTGGTGGCCGCTGACATCTGAAGAGCCAAAACGAACTCTGACATCATAACTTCTCGACACTGAACGATCCCGTGGAGTTTCGTCTTTTTCACGTCACACCTATATCAGTAGGTGTGACGTCAAACGTAATGACATTATTACTGAAACATGAAATTAATGAATGTAGAACACAATTGCCTATATTATAACGAACGAAATATTTCGCGTAATATCAGAGAAATGAGTTAAAAATCGTTTGGTATGTGTCACGATGCCTTTCCCAATGTACTCGCTCCCAGCTAACTTTAGAACTTGACTACACCTCTCTGGTTACAGTACCGCAACATACATGCATACACAGATATATATATATTTCGTTTTGGGATTTGAGAGAGTCAAGACTATTAAAAAGGTTGCAAGACGCAACGAAAATTTTAGGCAAATAAAAATAAGAAATAAGTGGAACTTTTACCGGTGAGTGTGTTACATTATAAGGCACAAAAAGAAAATGACTCTCCCCAGACAAAACAGTATATATATATATATATATATATATATATAACTCCAAGAAAGTTAGGGGTTGTGAGTCCAACCCACTAAGGGATAATATCTATCCAATATACTGCTGGTAGAATACCCAATTATTAATACACAAGTGTTTTTCATTGCATTGCAATTAACTTACCTAGTGTATTAAATGGGTGAAGGTAAAGAGATATTTTATCATTAATTTATATTGCAAATAAGAAAATAGAGAACAATCGTTGGTTCATCAACTTTAGGACATTAAAAATGTTAACTTATTTATTTATTAAACTAATAATTATGTTTTTTAATAATTACTTGTATCCTTATTTTATATGCATAGAATAATATGCTATATATATGTATGATATTATAATTATCAGTTTAATAAATAAATAAGTTAACATTTTTAATGTCCTAAAGTTTTGGAACCAACTATTGTTCTCCTTCATTTTCTTATTTGCTATATATATATATATATATATATATATATATATATATATATACATATATATATATACATTGTTGTATTTGGGGATGGTCATGTTGCCAGTGTAGCCAATAAAAAACACACGCACTATATATTTGGTGTTAATTTGCTTCAGCTTTATTTTATTTTTAACATTAATCCTATTTCGGCCAGAGTTTTTTCGTCACACTTCTGTGACCTCATCAGTGGTCCCTTGATTTCTTCTTTCTTATTTGTGTGTCTTTCCTTACTAATGATCAGCCATTTTATATTTTGTATTCCTACTGTATGTGTCTTTATTTGCGCATGCGTATACCCCTATGTGTGTCTATGTTTAGTAAGTGCGTGTGTGGGGGGTGGGATTGCCTTATTATCTGTATCCCTTGTTTATACACGTTCGTTTAATTTGTTTTCATTTATTTTGTTTATGTGTTTATACCTACTTATTTTTTTCTATTTCTTTTTTTATACATTTAATTCAATTTAATTTTGTTAACGTATATAGTCATTTAATTCCATTGGTTTTGTCAGTGTGTTGTATTCTATGCAGAAACTTGGTGGGAGGATCTTGCTCGTGATGTTCAGGCTGCTGCTGATGCAAATGACAGCAAGAAGCTCTACCATCTTATGAAGCAAGTTTATGGGCCTAAGAGCACCACATCAACCCCTTTGCTTTCCAAGGAGTCTTCTATTTTATTTACTAAACTAACAAAAATCACAGGTCGCTGGATCGAACACTTCTCTGAACTCCTAAGCCATGAGTCAGTTGTGAATGAAACAGTGATTGATAGATTGATACTATGAAATAAAGACCCATCATTGGCTCCTTAAATTCCACGCCCTCAATAGATGAGGTAATGACATCAATAAGTACATTGAATCTTGGTAGAGCACTTGGAAAGGATAGAATTTGTGCTGAGGTCTCTCGATTTGGTGGTGATTACATCATACAGTCCCTTCATGAACTTATTAGTGCAGTCTGGAGGGATGGTGCAATGCCTAAGGACTGCAAGGATGCAATTATCCTTCCTATCTATAAAGGAAAAGGAGTCAGAACAATGTGTGGTAACTACAGAGGTATTGCTCTACAGATTCCTCAATAGTTCATCATAGGTGTTCTCTTTTGCACTGATCTTCAGCTTTATGTTAACATCCGCTAATTTCCACAGTTGTGCACAGTTTCTCTTCTCTGTCCCACATCATTATATCAGGTCTGTTGTGCTTACATTTTATTGAGGTTTTCACTGGGACATTCCACCAGTACTCCTTTTTATTATGAGCAGCTATGGCTTCTACCATACTCTGGGTTCTTATTTCTTTGACCTTGAAGTTATCCTTCCGACGTATTTCACTATAGAGCAGTGCTTCTCAACCTTTTTTCGCTGTGCACCTCCAAAATCGGTTTCAGAGCCCCATGCACCCTTTGTCACAGCCAAAAATCGCGCAATTTTACAATTACTACTGAAATTGCATAAGTTTATATTTAATACATTAATCAGCCAGCAAAAATGTAACACTTAACAATAATGAAAGTTCAGACATTTTGTTTGCTTGGAAGCATTCATTTTTTTTTTTTTTTTTTTTTGAAGATTTCTGAACGAAGCTCAGAAACTGTACGAATAATTTTACTTAATGTATACAATGCAAAAAGTGTACAAGGTTGAAAATGTTAATGCGACCCTTGAAGTTGCTTTTCTATCACCGGTTTGGTAAAACGTGGCTGGTGATGACTCAAACAACTATTGTCGAGCTGCAGTCTTCTTCTTTGTTTATTATAAGAATGCAGAACCAACGAAAAGCCTCTTTCGGTAAGGTTTGATGTTGGGAGGTTTATAAATGAATGGCTCAACAGTT
Organism: Octopus sinensis; assembly: GCF_006345805.1. NCBI lineage: Eukaryota > Metazoa > Mollusca > Cephalopoda > Octopoda > Octopodidae > Octopus > Octopus sinensis. Next base: position 11,879,339 of record NC_042999.1, on the reverse strand, counting down.
TCGTATACAGTCGGGTATGTTCTTATACTATAGCCATGCTTACACTCAGTCTCCTTCGGCAATTTGGATGAAACGTTCATCAGCAAGAGCCTCGCAGAGCACTATTTGAAAACATGCAGTGAGTTGGAAGACGTCCTCCATTGTCAAGGTATGAAGTCAGTTGACAAATAAAGAGATGTGTAAATAAATGGGATCCTGAAAACGCAGTTGAAAGATTTCCTGCAGAAAAAATGAGGTGTTCCACGATGCCAGCATGCTCCTCGGTAGTAAGGAGCTCTTCCTTTAAAGAGGCGAAAACGGTGAAATCGTGAAAAGAAAGCCGCATCTTCCAAAGTAAGAGTTTTTTCATGAAACCCGCAATAAGATGGTTGAAAGTTACGATATTAATACCATCACATTGCAGCGACAAGTTTAATTCGTTGAGCTTCTTGTAAATCTCTTCTGGGTATAATATCATTGACTTTTTCTGCAGGAGCGCAATGCGGAGTTGTGAATCTTGACTTTCCTAAACTTCAACCACTTTGTCAAAAACACAAACAAATCGAATGAGGCAATTTCCCATGGTAAGCCATCGGACATCCGTTGAATAAGGGAGCCGATCGAAATGCTCATCTTGACAGGCTTCCATAAAGAGTCTATCTTGAAGTGCTGTATTTTTTTTTACTCTATTAACAGCTGAAACTATATGTTGCAGAATTTTCACTAAGCTTGTGGGTTCGAATATCCTTTGCAACTAAATTCTCCCGATGGAGGACACAGTGAATAGAAAATAGATCTCTTTCTGCAGTTAATCTGGCGACGAGCCCTTTTGTCTTCCCGACCATAGAAGGGGCACCGTTCGTGCAAACAGATATCTTATTTATACTTCTATCGTTTTCTTGGAAGATTTCGTGCAGTGCGTTATTGACAGCTTCGCCAGTTGAATTAAGGATTGTTTTGACGAACAGAAGCTCCTCTCAAATGGCAGAATCCTTGATGTAGTGGACGAATGTAAGGATTACTGATTGGTTTGCAAACCTACTCTCATCAACAGTTAGAAAAAAAACTTGTTGTTACGCAAATCTTGGAGTGTTTTGATGTCAATCGCTATGTCAGTAATCCGAGACGACATGCTGCTATTAGAAAGTGGAATGCTAGCAATAACAGCTTCTGGATTCGAAATGTTTGCCACTTTCAAAGCTTCCAAGATTGCAGGTTTTATGAGCTCCTCAACCAGTGTATGTGGCCGACCTTGTTTTGCAAAGAGATGTACAATCTTATATGATGTGATAAGGTCGGCCACATGGTTTTTTTCTACAAGGAAACTCTTCAACTTGGAAGATGATGAGGAAACATCGGGACTGAGTGCTTCAAAACTCTCCTTTGGCTTGTGAGAAACGATGATGTGAACTTTTTTAAGATGATTAGACAATTTGCAAGACTTCATGTTGACATTGGAATTCGAACATAGGAGACAATAGGGTAAAGATGGGTTGAGCGCACTTCTGATAAATCCAGATGCAATATAACAGGATCATAAAGTCTGCATTTATTTTTTTCGTGTTCACTTTTGTACATCACTTTGTTTATTCAAAATCTAAAATAAATGAGATAAGAAAAGATATGATCCCTGCACTCGGTACATTTCGATGAGACAGATGAGTACACATGTTTTTTTCAGCAAACTCCGCTTCTTATGCAACAATCAGATGCGCATGAAAAGCATCCCCGCTATTTGAAAGCTCAATTAGTTAATGAGTCTTCATTTCGTTCAGGCATGCTAAACGTTTTTCTCCTGTGAACTGCATAGCCATACAAAATCTATCGGTGGACCAGATTGATATGCTTTTTGTATTTGGTGGTATCAGTGTACAGCAGTGGTTCTTAACGGTGGGCCTGGGCTTCATAAATTTCTGAGTTGATCTGGAAAAGTACTGTGTGTGGATTTGTGCTTAAAATTTGTATAATAAAGTCGAGTTGAGTATCAAAAATCGCAACATTTCAGTGATTGGAGGATATATATTCAACAAACATCTCAATCCCTCAGTAAATAATGGCATGATTTTGTAATTTGATCTACCTAACAGAGGGTAAATGAGCTTAAGAATTTTACGGGGACCAAAGGTGGGTCCGTAGAAAACAAAGGTTGAAAACCACTGATATACAGGGTGTCCCCCAAAATAATTCACATTTCAAATACCTTAAGCTCAAATCTGCTTTACAATGTGCTTAATTTTACCAGACAAACTCATAATGACTCCAAAACATAGCTATGAAAAAGGATATTCACCCTCAGATATTACTGGTTGCATGGAAGCACGCATTGAAGGTCAGTAATAATTAACTGTTGGTCAGAATTCAGGGAACAAAATATATAAGGTATTATTTAAGACCCAATATTATGATGATAAATGAAGTGTTATCTTTTATTTCAGATGTTGTTTGATAACTGGATTGCCTGTTCTCTGAGTACACACAACCCTTAGCCCATCGCATTTTGTGGTGTTTGATGTTAATAAATTTAATTTGAGGAGTAAATATGATAATAAGGATCATAAGTGAACAACTAAAATGCATAAAGTATCAATGAAACACTTACCAATAAAGAAGAGTTTGTTGATATGACGTGAGTTTCTAGTGAATAATCGCTGAATGCTAACGTGATGGTAAGCTCAGACAGCAATGATCAGTGCAGCGGCTGAGCCAGACTATATGGAGGTGCGCGCTTAATGTACGCGCGAGATGTCTCGCGTATGTCTCGTGCGTACTTCACGCATCCATGAGACGTCTGCGCAAACCTGCAATATTATTGATCCATGCAGGGGTGCGTGCTCAACAAGCAACCATAATTGTGGTCAATACGTACGTACTTGCGTGCCAATGCGCACGTACTGCGTGAACTTTGTAGTCTACGCTTCATGCAAAACTCCAGTGAGCTGACGGCTGAACAATCAATTAACAAAAATGAAAAAAATGACTTTTCATCGCAAAAATTTCTCGTGTACCCCAGAATTTCATGTGCACCTCTTCAATTTTCCTGTGCACCCCCGTTGAGAAGCCCTATTATAGAATGTCCTAGCTACAACGTCATGTCTCATCAGTAGATTATACCGTGATGACATTTTCGGACAACTGCTTATGACGTGGGTGATATTTTCGGTGTTAACACCACAAAGTCTGCATCGGTTGTCACATTTTACTGCTTCTCTTGCGTCTCTATCCCTTTTGTGCATCAAGTATCTGGTTGATATTTCCTGTTCCAGGATCGCAAACGCATACCCTTCAAAGTGGGAGGTAGCAATCCGGCTATTGGTCCATGATAGACTGCTTTGATGATCGATGTTACTATCATCTCGGAGCTTTCTACTAACACATTCATGCATAGTCTTCTGCTCATAAAGGCTCATACTTTCATCTGGTGGTACGTTACGGTAGAGTCGTGCGACTTCTCTGGGCATGTATTTAAGGTTATCAGACAAGGAATGTTGCTCAATGAGCTGCTTTCCAAGTCTTATGATGTTATCATCCTCATCTATGCAAACTTGGTCAAGGGATGCACTTCGACACTTGGTGGTTAAAAGATGTTGCCGAAAGGATGTGATACGACATTCAAAGGCATTTTGGATCGATGTTAAACCTCTGCCGCCTTATTTTCGTTTTAGGTTGAGGCAGTCCACGTCACTGTTTATGTGGAAATTATGAGTGCTTGTTAGTATTTTTCGGGTTTTCACATCAATAGATCGGATCTCATTAAGCGCCCAATCAAGCAGCCCAAATGTTGGTATGAGTACTGGCACTATAAACACATTGTGCGCCACTGTTTTATTGAATGCAGAGTGTTCCGAGGTCTAAATTTTCTTTATTCTGCTGTAATATTCTTTAGTGACACGTGTTTTGTTACAGGTGCCATTGTAAGAGATGTTTTCATCCATCCCTAGATATTTGTAACATTCCTCATCAGATTTAGGGGAGAAAGGCAAGTCATTGATGGAGATGTTTCAAGTCTGGTTTACAGTTTCCCCTCTTTTCACATGTATGTATGTATGTATGTATGTATGTGCGTGCGTGCGTGTATGTATGTATGCATGTAGGTATGTATGTATGTGCGTGTATGTATGTATGAGTGCGTATATGTATATGTGTGTGTGTGTATGTGCGTGTATGTATGTGTGGATGTTTGTATATATGAGTGTATCTGTATGTAAGTATACATGTAGCTATCTATATGCGTATTTATGCATGTATGAATGTATGTGTGCGCGAAGACTTGCAAAATTTCTGGTTTAGTACCCAGATGCGTATTTAGTCTACCAGGGTGGAGAGAACTCTAATCCGTGGTGAAAGCAAGTAACCCAGGAAATGGCGAACTCTAATAAGAAAAACCTGAAATGTGTTGTTCATTTGAGCTAATGGCAAACATTTGAACCAACTTTCTGCTATCAGCATTTTCTAAAAGTGTGGCTGTAACAAGTCACAAGTATTTTAATTTATTACTGCCTCAATTGCGTAAACCGGATTTTTATACAACCGGACCGCTATTCGCTGTAAATGTTTTATTTCATTTTTTCCTATATCGGAGACGATGAACTGTCATCCAGACACGTGGCTGGTTGCGAACAGCCGCCATGGAAAAGCCCCCAAAAGCCGAAATTCATATCTAACGAAGTTTCGTCTCCCTCAGATATTTATTGTTTTTATGAACACAGTAAGTCCATAAGAGATGCTATCACTGGACAAATACTCCAGTAACTAGGCTATCGATAGTTTGTATACATTAAGTATAATACACAGATGGTTATTATAATTTAATATTGCTTTAATTTCGTGCTGAGAATTTTTATTCACAACATCACTTAAAGTGTTATTCACTCTTGTACAATCCGACTGGCAAATTGTAAATTTTACTGATAACACCAAAGAAGTGCGCCAACTGCAATGTGTAACGGGTGAATCGGTTTTCACAACAGCGAGAATCGGCTTGGAAAAGCGTTTGTTCTATAAAGTTTTAAAATTCCAATTAAGTTTCCTACTATTCTTTCTTAATGTATTGCACCTCAAACTCCATCCACTAGCTTATCCCCCACCCCTTCTCATATCTAATTATTCACAAGGGGAATGGAGTGAGCGATTCGTTTTATTACGTAAATTTACAATTGTTTCATCGACATTCGATTGCAAGATTATTGCTACATTACAATATAATATATGCAAATATAAATTCCTGAATATCATTATACAGATACAATCGAACGTCAACTCTTCAGAGTTAAGGATAAAATCCATTATATATATATACAACAGGTTTCTCTCAGTCCGTCTACCAAATCCACTATCAAGGCTTTGGTCAAACGCTCGCACAAGGAAGGAGTCACGCAGTGGGACTTAACCCGGAACCATGTGGTTGCGAAGTAAACTTCTTACCACACAGCCACGCCTGGGGAAGGATTGTATACAGTTCCGGATCCAATCTCGCTGCGTGGCAAATTGAGCAAATATAAAACCTCGAGTTGGCCCAAACAAACCTTATCAGTCGAATTCGGTTGACGGAATTTACACATACATGTCCAGTGGATTCTACCCATAATTCAAAAGATATCATTTTCTCATGCATTGGGTCACGCTGATTCCAGAGAATTGCGTCATCGGTACAGTTGACATTCCTCGTCCAGCGATGGAATTATACCATATATATATATAAGTTTCATTTGAATTAGGTACTTAAACAGAAGCACCAAGCCAGTTAAATATAGTCTGTGCAGCTCGAAATTAGGTGAACAAAATGAAAATAAGTAACAAGGATGTCCAGGTATCAATACATTACGCCTTTTCAAGCGGCTCCATTTAATCGTTCAATGAAAGCATTACATCAATTTGAAAGAAACCGTTCTCCTCTGACGCAGATGACCAGATAGATCTCCAACATAAAGGATAAACCATTTTTAGTACTTATAGTAAATTTATATCAGTATTAGAAACCAAAATAATTACATCGTTTCCTTGTATCATATTTGTAGCAGAATGAATTTAGCGAATAATGTATATGTATTTAAGCCTACTATAATTTAGAGAGTAGCAGAGGAGTAAGATTAGGAGTGGTGAGATAGTTATTTATTTCTATTTTTATCTTAGAAGATTTTATGCAGCATATGGTCTACAGCCATTTAGAATTATCCTTTATGTTGGAGATCTATCTGGTCATCTGCGTTTGAGGAGAGCGGTTTCTTTCAAATTGATGTAATGCTTTCATTGGTCGATTAAATGGAGCCGTAATGCATTGCCGCCTGGACATCCTTGTTACTTATTTGCATTATAAATATATATATATATATATATATATATATATATATATATATATATATATATATATATATATATATACATATAAAATATTATTAGAGACAAAACCACTATTTTGCAAAACAAACAAGGAAAGACTTAATCAATACATAAAATTTTAATAAATAGTCAAAAAAACCGCCACTACAATTGTTTCTTGTCTTGATCGACAATCTTCAGGTGGACTTCCAATCTAAAATATCAATATTTTAAAATTTTACTGTAAAATTGGATTTAATCCTAAATCTGATTTTTTCCCTGTAAATTTGGATTTATTCCCTAATATTTATTATTATATATACATATATATATATCTCATGATCACATGGATGTTGTTATACATTGCTAGTCACAATGCGCTTTGCATTGTTTTAGCTTTTCAAATGATGCCACTCCGCTGGCTAGGCAAGCAGGCCGACATTTTCCCCTGATCAGAAGGCCAGTTCATCACAGGGAGACCAATTTACAGCTAAGAGAACTGCGGCGACAAGAAAGTGTTTTGCTCAGGAAATCGAAATCATGATCTGGCGACCGTGAGCGCAACACCATAACCACTAGGCCACGCGCCTTCACACACACACACACACACCACACACACACACACACATTTATAAATATATATATCCATCCACACACACACACACACACACACACATATATATATATACGCACACACATACATACATGGGCGTAGTTATTTTAAGCTTTCTTGATGTTATCGTTGCCGTATTTTTTATTGAATTAACAATAACCCCCCTCTCTCTCTCTCTCTCCCTCTCCCTCTCTCTCTCTTTCTCTGCATGCTCACAATTTTACATCGTTCACACATAAAGCACATGTAAATGTTGAAATGCTGCTTTTGTGCGGATGTTGTAATAATACTTCAGGAGTTATTTAATATTGTTTCCGCTGTCGCCTTTCGTTATCTTCGCAACGCGATGAAATTTGCTCTTTAATGTTATACTTAACCAGTTGGAACACTTCAAAGGAAATATCTTTTTGTTGTTGAATTCAAAACAATTTAATAAAATGAGAAACCACTCTCATGAGGGATAAATGACATGAATTTATCCTGAAATTCCATGTATAGTACGCACTTTATTTTCTCTAAAACCATGTTTGAAATTATGTGTGCGATTCAGATTTCAGAATGGTTGTATATTAACATCTTTAAAATAAGAATGATGATAAAATAATGAAATGAATGTTGGTGGTTACCACGTAAACAATAAGATTAATGGGAAATTGCGAAATGATGAGAGAGACGTCGCTGTATTTGATTCAACTCCTGCATATTTATAAAAGATTGTAGTAGACACGACGGTCCTATGAGGAACGTCAGAAAGTTTTTTACATGCAGCGGCTTGGTTGGACAAGCTCTGTAGCTATGTGTAAAGGAGAGTGATATATATAAAGAGTGGGGAGAGAGTGTGAATCAATGAATGCGAATGTTTTCGACTAGTTTGTTATTTTGAAGTTAGTAACAGTTTGATTCTCGAACAACTAATACTGAACACCACCTAACTTAACGCATGACTGCGTCCGTCCTGTTCTCCTGTGATTCTATCCCAGACCTGGTCTATTCTTAGAACGGTTTATTTTTGAAAAACATTTTCACAAATCTAACTGGGCAGATCTTTGGCGACCATAAGTGCAGGAAAGAAATTCGCTAAGGGAGTACAAAGCAAGATCCAAAATCTTTTTACAAACAAGGTCGGATCTTTACCTTTTGACCTACAGATTTAAAAAAATAATTTTTGTAACTAAACACTTTCAAACTTCGGACACGGGTAGAATGTGTCATATAAAACATCTTTTACTCATAGCATTTTTGAGAAAAACTTATATTTAAGAAGTTATTTCACGTTAAAGTTGTCCTATTTCGGTAATGTCAACCAATCAATGATGTGTATTCAGCTGAATAAAATTACTGCTGTTGTTTGTCAACAAGAACTTCCAGCGCTGTATATTTCGTTTGTCACTGTTATTTATGACAACCCTAAAACCTTAAAACCAGTATAAACGCATGAACGATGTCATAAATAACAGTGATAAACGAAAAATACACCACCGATAGTTGTTGTTGACAAACAACGGCAGTAATTTTATTCAGCTAAATACACGTCATTAATTGGTTGAAATTACCGAAATACGACAACTTTAACGTGAAATAACTTCGTAAATATAAGTTTTCCTCAAAAATGCTAAGAGTAAAAGATGTTTAATGTGACACATTCTACCCGTGTCCGAAGTTTGAAAGTGTTTAGCTACAAAAATTATTTTTTAAATCTGTAGGTCAAAAGGTAAAGATCCACAAGGTCGATTTTTTTAAAAATCTTAATATCCAAGCAAACACAGGCATAATAATAATTTTTACTATTATATTTTTACATCAATATAAATCCAATAATGGAAAAGTAATGCTTGAAATAAATCCATAAAAGCTCCAACGCTCGTTCGTTTTGGCGATAAAGTTTTTGAGGAGGATGTTCAAAGCGTTTTCATTGCCCCACATCTTCCCACACCCACTAAAAAAAATTAGTGGGTGCGAGTACACTCCGTTCCCGAACCTATGGGTGACGCCATCATTCAACAGTCCCGCAATTATTTATATAAAAATTCTTGATCGAAAAAACAAGTCCCCGGTTGGAATGAAAATGTGAACCTGCAATTCGTTTATAAAACGGAACAGTTTGGGCATAAAGCTTAGGTATAAACATGTTAGCCATTTACATTTTGGGACAATTTAGGCTCCAAAATCGGACTGTCTCTTATACGTAGCAGTGTATTGTACACGGATTAAGGTAGATCGAAAAATATTAATAAAAAGTGAAATAGAACCTGTGCATTTGTTTCTTATTGGCATAGTGACCCTCCCAAATACAACACCTGTGAAGAGTTGACACGATTTGTGGTTGTATCAGCAAATCTTTCATATCTTAGTATGAATCGGTGAGACAATAACAGAACTAAAATATAACTTATCTGGAAAACATTGTTTGATATTCTCCCCTCACCATTATACAAACAATACAACCACTACCACAAAAAGTAGCACTACCTACCAACCATCACCACCGCCGCCACCACCGAAAAGCACAACCATCGCCAAAACCACCAACTCGGCTCTCGTCTGATTTATTAAGAGCTGTCTACCTTATATCTACTTCAGTTTGGAAAGAAAACAGAAAGAATGGCCGCGACGACGACGTTGTCGTTGTTGCTGCTGCTGCTGCTGATGATGATGATGATGAGGAGGAGGAGGAGGAGGAGGAGGAGGTAGAAGGGCAGGATGATGATGATGATGATGGTGAGGAGGAGGAAGGGTGATGATGATGATGATGGTAGTGGTGGTGATGGTGATAATGGGAGTGATTATTTAAATGGTGATGATGGTGCTGCTGCTGCTGCTGGTGGTAGTAATGATGATGATGATGATGAACTGAAATGAAAGCAAGGGGAACAACAAACATTTTTTTTACATTTCTCTTGATTTTTGTACTTTTTCCACTCATTTTCTTTCTTTTCTTTTCGTTTCAATCTTTTTCTTCTCTCTGACAAAACAAATTTCCGTGACATCTACATATTATCTGCAAGATCTGAAGAGAAAGTTCTTACTTTTTACACACACACACACACACACACACATGCCCCTCTTCTCCTCACACCACCACCACCACTACTCCTTATATCAGCAGCATCATTAGCAACATCAGCAGCAACAACATGGTGGAAGTGTTCTATTTTAGAACAACAATAAAACTGCAATTCGTTCCGTTTGTCTCTTTGTTAATTTGTTTATTTCTTTTGTTCCTTCAAGTTTTTCTCTTGTGGAGTGGGGTGGGGCGTTCGGCCCAAGAAGATTAGTTTGAGCAACCAGTTGTGCTTTGCCACCATCTTCATCATCGTCATTCTTCTTCTTCTTCTCTTCATCCTTTTCTTTCTTCTCCCTTCCTTCTTCTTCTTCTCCTCCTCCTCCTGCCCCATTCTCCACCCTTACCGCATCTACAATATGAATCAGCCAGACGTCTTTTTCTATAGACGTGCACTCATTCAGGTTACGATCGTTCGCATTAGTGCGTTTGTCTTAGCACTGATGTGTGTGTGTGTGTGTGTGTGTGTGTGTGTGTGTGTGTGTGTGTGTGTGTGAAGTTGGTCTTATTTGTTTATTGCTTTTGTTTTTTTTTTAACTTTATCACTGAGAAAAGTCAAGGCTGTCAGTGGAACGAACATTAATCAGAAACAGATTTTGCTTATGAGAATTATTCACTCTGAAACTGTATATCTACTTAAGTATCAAAGAACGTAGCGAAAGAAACTGCTGCTCGACTCACAGATATACGCGGCGGCGCACCCTTACATGCACAGACACATTCACTTACAGACATGATTCGTGCAGACGGTCAGCCAGACATACAGGGCCTAAACAAAGATTTTATATATTCTTTTCTGTTTCAGCTCTGAAGCTGTGGTCATGCTGGGGCACCGCCATTGAAACAGCTATTTTCCAAGCGGGTAAACGAACCCAGACCGCCGCGATGAGAGCGTGGAATCCTAACCACTATATATATAAGTTAAAACACGCACGCACACACACACACACACACCACACACACACACATATATATACGCACACATATATATATAAAAGTTTATCTTCACCAAACGGAGTCATCCTAGAACAGACTAATATGCCAAGCATGCATGCCCTCCTCGTGCGGAGACGACTGCGCTGGCTCGGACACGTCTGCCGCATGCAGGACTTTCGCATGCCTAAAGACATCCTGTACAGCGAACTCACCACGGGATCCCGACCCAAAGGACGTCCACAGCTACGATACAGGGATGTGTGCAAGCGCGACCTGAGGACTGCCAACATCTGTGTGGACACGTGGGAGGTAACAGCTGCTGACCGCTCTGCCTGGCGTCGGACAGTGAGGAAAGGCGTTTCCATGGCTGAGGAAAAGAGAGCACAGCTGTGGTCGGACAGGCGGGACAGGAGGAGGACAACTGCAGCAACACCCCACACGTACCCATCGATGTTCGTGTGCAGCAACTGTACCAGGGACTGCCACTCTAGAATTGGACTGTTCAGTCACAGCAGACGCTGCTCATCATCAAAGTAGGCCCCACCCTTAGCGCGACCCATTGTCTATCAAGACAGACGGGGGAGAAGAAGAAGAATATATATATATATATAGGTGATAGATCGCTAGCCACTACACATTCTTTATTTTCTCTCCTTGTTTCTTTCTGTGGAAGAGCGTAGGCTCGAAACGTTAAAGACTTTTTCACTTCTCGAGCGTTATACTAATACATCTGTTTGTTGTCTACACCACCTGTCTTCGTCTTTTGTTTGTTTGTTTGTTTTTTGTGAATTCACCGACCCATTCTGATGGTACCCCAAGCCGTCACTCGCAAGCGACTATGACCTTGCATATGTACTACGTTTTTATCGTAAATTATTTTTTGTTCCTTTCTTGTATGTGTTTATTTACGCGGGAACAGACACATACATCCCCTCAGCCCTTCCACCCCTTGATCCACAGAACAGCTGAAAGGTAGGAGAGTTGCACTGTTACTGTACCCCTACTCATTTTTAACAGAGGATACTGGAGCAATGTAAAATGATGTGCCTTGCCCAAAAACGACATGCGCCGCGGACTCCAAGAATTGAACGGGTGACCTTACGATTGCAAGCCAAACACTTTAAGCACGAGCCACGCCACATCCAAAAAATATAGATTGAGGGAGAGAGAAAAGACAGATTGTTTGCATGTAGAATTAAGAAAATAGACAGGCATATAGACACACAAAGAGAAAAATTGACAAACACACGCGCACGCACATTTAATAATAAACGATATAACTGTTGGTGGATTCGTTGGTTGAATTCTCCACTCGCGATTCTCATCCGTTAGTGAGGAGAGACGACAAAACGGAGATGGAGAGTTAACATAAGAGTAAAGGATTGATGCTAATACTTGGTTTGGTGGCAGACAATGAGTAAATAATGCTACACACACAGGGAGAGAGGAAATATCACTGAGACTGAGGAGTGAGAGAACATATAGAGAATATTTAGAAAGAGAAAGGAATTGGGGTCGAAAGCGCAACAATTGAAACCGGTAGAGTAAAGCGTAAAGAATATTGTTGAAACAACAGTTTTAAAAAAAGAAGAGAATAAAAGGGAGACGAGAGAAAGAGAGTAAATGGAGGAGGGAGAGAGAGAGGAGAAGGAGCGAGTGAGATATGTAGAGGGAAAGGGAAATGATAGGCAGAGAACTGGAGGAGGGAGGGAGGGAGGTAGCCAATTATAAACGTATTATGAAAGAAATTGAAGCATGTTATACTCTCTCTCTTTTACTCTTTTACTTGTTTCAGTCATTCGACTGCGGCCATGCTGGAGCACCGACTTTAGTCGAGCAAATCGACCCCGGGACTTATTCTTTGTAAGCCCAGTACTTATTCTATCGGTCTCTTTGCCGAACTGCTAAGTGACGGGGACGTAAACACACCAGCATCGGTTGTCAAGCAATGCTAAGGGGACAAACACAGACACACAAACACACACATACATATATATACATATATACGACGGGCTTCTTTCAGTTTCTGTCTACCAAATCCACTCACAAGGCATTGGTCGGCCCGGGGCTATAGTAGAAGACACTTGCCCAAGATGCCACGCAGTGGGACTGAACCCGGAACCATGTGGTTGGTTAGCAAACTACTTACCACACAGCCACTCCTGCGCCTTTTCATATTTGAAAAGTTATTTAAAAAACAATAAAAATGATACAATGCCGACCAGAATGGTCAATTGAAAAGGCAATTATAGTAGTTCGATGTGTAAAACAATGTTTTAAATCGATTTCTATAAAAACAAAGTCTGTGGAGACGAAGAAGCTTGAAGAAAAATATGTTCATTTCAAACGTAAACCTAGAAACATGTCCGTATTCGGTAAAAGGAGAATGAATACAGATACACTCTGGAAGGGGGAGGGGCGTGTGTATAATTATAGATACATACAAATATATATATATATATATATACACGCACACACATTAATTTTAGGGTAATAAATATTTTTCTTTTGAAAATTAGTATACATTTTACTATTTTGTAATTAAAAAAAACGAAGAAATTTGCTAAAAGTTAAATTATTACTAATTTATATACACAGGCCATATTTCCTGTTATTACCCGTGGTGGCAAAGGTAGACTTCCAAAATTGTTTCCTTTTAAGAATAGAGCCCAAAAATGAATAAAGAACTCCTCGACATTGAGTTTGGGAGAAAGAATTTACGTAATATATTGCGAGGTGCAGGAAAAGAATGAAACTCTAAACAATGACCAGATATTCATTCTTAATATGTTCAGATAGAATCGAACATGAATATGCTAATCACTGTTGTATTTGGTGACAGAGAATTAGCATATTCATGTTTGAATCTGCTGGAATGCAAGTTACTTTGCTATTCACAGAATCAAAAACATTAGTGAAGTCGATGAATGCTGTATTGGAATTGCTCGTAACATTCTTCTTCAAATTCTTCTGTACAGGTATCATGTTAGCAGTTCAGTGTCTAATACAGAATTGATAGTCTCCAAGATTAAGTAGAGTTGACAAACGTCAGATAATCATGTTGGAAATGGCAGTCCAATTTTTTTTAATGTTACATTGACAAAAAATGCTTTGCTGCCATTGGTTGTCGCAATGCCTATAAAATAAAGGTAACATCCTTGAAATATCGAGGTACAATGTCGAGTTCTCAAGAGGTTGGAAATAGCTTCTTGCTGTACCCCTGGGTATTTTGCCTGAAGATATCTACTGAATGATGTAAATATCTTACATAACATCCGGTTTCAATGCCATATCATGGAGTATTGGCTTGGAGGGGGAAAATGAAGCATACAATACTCTCCAGTTGAGGCATAATTTAGTAGTTGGAACGTATACTCACACGCGTGCGCGCGTGAAAGAACTGCTACTTCAAATAAGATGGCGTAGCGATCAACCGATTCTTAGAACTCTGTGTAAATTTATGCATTTTCAAATTTCTTTCAAGTATTCAACAATTTCTCCACTGACTTTCTTTTGATATGTATTTAAATAACATTTACAGTGCATACATGAGAGTTGAATAAAGCAGGAAAATTAAATTTTATATAGCACCATAAATTAAGATGCTATAATAAAAAGATAAATTAATTCTCATGCTTTATTCTGCTCAAGTGTGTACACACACACACACACACACACACTCTCTCTCTCTCTCTCTCTCACACACACACACACACACACACACACTGTACAGTCACATCTAACGTTTCGTGTACATTAAAACATAGAAAATCAAATGCGTTACACAAGTTGTCTCGAAGAGAAGAATTTCTTCTTACAGAGAATATGGGTGGGTATTCTTGAATGTCTTCTCTTGGGACAAACTGTGCAGCGTTTGTTTCTCTGTGTCCGAACGTACGCGAACACGTTAAATATGGCTGCACATGTCATTCGATACTGCTCAACGCACCTCCATCAATACACGCGCGCGCGCATGCGCATATATTATTTACGGGTTAACAAAGAAACTAATGGTTTCATGTGAAGAGATTTTCACAATTGCTCAAGCGCGCTACATGGAAGTGTTGGCACTCGTCTCCACTTTGTATGGGAATCTTCCTCTCTACATGTAGGTGTGCGCGCACGCGTGTGTTTATGTGAACATATATGTATATATATATATATATATATATATTATATATATATATATATATATATATATATATATATATATATATATATATAATATATATATATATATGTATATATATATATAAAAGTAAAAAGAGAGTGAAAAAATTGGATATTAATTTAATAACATCAATTTAAACACCAGTGGCCTAGCGTATAAAAGACTGAGATTCAGTAAATATTATTCAGTAAATATACAAATATATAGATATATATATATATACATACATATATGCACATATATATACACACACATAAGTTAGGGTAAATCCCACCTGTTTCTTCTTGAAGTACATCTACTTATTCTAATATTACAATCAATATGAATCCATAGTTAGTGCTGTATATGAATCGAAATATATATTAAAGTTGAGAATTATGGAAAAACTATTTGCAGAGTTAATGTAAAATAGGAAAATGGGAATCTTTTGATATTATTTATTCTCCATTACACGTGTTTCATTTACTAATAGGAATCAAAAAGATTTACAAGTTAGACATGTAAACAACTTCAGAGTTTCTAATAGGAAATTCTTTATATGTCTATCTAACATGTAAATTTTAATGATTCCTATTAGCAAATGAAATACGTCTAAAGGAGAATAAATGATACCAAAATATTTCCATTTTCCTATTTTATCACACACACGCACACACGTATGTATGCATTGTTCCCTTTTTTTTTTCTTTTTTGTTTTTGGTTGGTTTCTAACAAAAAAGCAATGTTCCGCTCCCCTTACAGACTGCATCCGTCAAATGTGTGTTGTTAGGCGTTCTTTTTCTTTGTCTGGAAATCCTCGCTTTTCCAGATTGTCATTTTATACATTTCCTTACATAACTTAATACACCAGTAATTATTGATATAAATGTAATTTATCGTCAGCTGGAGGTTTTGAATCAATGTCCATAAATATTCTTATTCACGCAGCTTTGGTAAATATGTTCTCAGCCGGAGAGTAACTGACCTCTATAACTATACATGACTTTTATTTATTGTTTTTCTTTTTTTCTTCAAACAACTAAATCAGGTTTGTTATGTTTGTAGTTGGTAAAAGCTGTGGTGAAAGTGTTCCATCAATATTCCTTGTGTTGATATGTATGAATATATTCAAAAACAGAGGTGTTGTTTATATTTATCCCAGGGAAGTCTTTTCTGTGGATGGCATTGTATATTGTTTCGGCAGCAACACCATCATATATTAATGGGAGATGGTACCTGGCTGATACTTTTGGTCAGCTGCCGATTACAGGTGTTATGCCATCCACAAAAGAATGATACACCTTATATTTATGGCTGAATATTTGGAGTTGAAGGGTTTCATTGTCCCGTTTGTTCATTAGAGACATCATTGTAATCGTCTACTCAAGGCCTACCAAAAGCCTAACCTTCGAGATGTGGCGTGATATAACGGTCAAGAATGCAAGAGAGGCTACAATTCATGTTAATATTATCATCCTTCTCAAGCTTACGGGAAACATAGTCAAGCATCACATGTTTGCAGTCAGCAGAGAGTTTCTCTTCCAAATCTTTCCTAAAGTATCCTCGTCCAACACTCCAAGGTTCACATACAAAGTCATCAGAGAATGTGCGTTTTTTAAAGCTATTATTCAATTCGTTTTTGAGTAGTTGCTTGATTCATATATATATATATCTCTTTGTACATCTGTTCATTCCTATTCTTTATAGATATTAGTTACAGTGTACAGAGAAGACACAACTAAATCCCACCCTCCATATTTTTATTTATATATTTAGTTATTTCTGCTGAGGAATAACATTTTACGAAATTTTATAAATGCGAGCTTTCTCAAACCCAGACTAAAAGTTGACTTTTAGCAGAAAAATCTTTGTTGAATGGGAAATAGGATACACACACACATACCATTATTTATATATATATATATATATATATATATATACAAAATTAGAAAATGGAGAAACATACTTAAATCAATCAAACATCAACCATCAGATGATACCCAATCAATACTTTATTACACCATTACATAACAGCAAAGGCATTATACAAAATATATTGTAAATATAATTAGACAAGGAAATAGAAATATAAAATATAAAATATAATATATAATTATATCATATCTGACAGCTGTTTCGGCCGTAAGGACAAGTATGCCTCATTTAACCTATAAGCCATATAAGGCAGGTATAAATGAGACATTAACAAGGATGTCCCACGGCCTCTTCAGAGAATTTAATTTATTATAAGTGTTAAAAATTTGTTTTACATATAAATATAAAAATATAAAATATAAAAACGTGTGCATAGACACTCATAATACTACACATATATATATATATACTCATTAATACAATAATACAAAATCAACAAATATATATATATATATATATATATTATATATATATATATATATATATATATATATATATATTGGAAGGTTTGGAGATGATGTACAGGTATTATATATTAGAAGAAATGAGGTAATCAGAAGATCGGATGGTTTATATTTCAGATATTTATTTGTATATTACATTTTTTATATATATCATATCACTTAGATCAATAGCGCTTTCTCCCATTCTAGTGGGGTTTTCAAATCAAACTAAGTTCCTGTGTGAGGAGTTTTGACTATTACAAAAACACACACACACACACACATACACACATGTTCTCTCTCTCACTTTCTCCTCATCCATCACCCTCTTGTACTGTCTTATATTCCTCCCCACCACTACAAACTCTATAAAATAGTCAAAACTCCTCACACAGGAACTTAGTTTGATTTGAAAACCCCACTAGAATGGGAGAAAGCGCTAATGATCTAAATGATATAATATATATAAAAAATGTAATATACAAATAAATATCGGTAAATATAAACCATCCGATTTTCTGAGTACCTCATTTCTCCTAATATATATATATATATATATATATATATATATATATATATATATATATATATATAAAACTGTAGTTGTGTGAGTGTCTGTCCCCTTCGATTTAGATTCCTAACTACTCCCACATTTTGCGGTGCAGTTTAACCAAATTCGGGTATCTTATAGTCGTGATTCATATCGAGCCCGTCTGAGTATTAGCGCGCGTCTACGATGAGTCTACGATTTTAAAAATAATTTAACATCATTTTTTATTCCATTTTAATGCATAATTTTTCGTGTGTCGATGGCGGCGGAGTTGGCGTCCATGGTCACGCCTGCACCTGTTTGCTTCTCCCCCTTCTTCCCTCCCTCGTGAAGCTGTGGGGAAGGGAGTGTAAGGAAATCAACGTCGTAAAGCGTTGTCAAGGAGACTAGCGTTCTCTTAGAACAACGACTTCATGGCTTGAAGACACCAAAACAGAAATGGCTAAGAAAGCCCGAATTGGCATCTATAAGGGAAGTAACTCTCTAAAAATGCTTATAAAGTTATTTCCCTTACAAACCCGAGCAACGCCGGGCGATACTGCTAGTATATATATAAAACTGTAGTTGTGTGAGTGTCTGTCCCCTTCGATTTAGATTCCTAACTACTCCCACATTTTGCGGTGCAGTTTAACCAAATTCGGGTATCTTATAGTCGTGATTCATATCGAGCCCGTCTGGCTATTAGCGCGCGTCTACGATGAGTCTACGATTTTTAAAATAATTTAACATCATTTTTTATTCTATTTTAATACATATCTTTTCATGTGTCGATGGTGGCGGAGTTGGCGTCCACGCTCACACCTGCACCTTTGGGGAAGGGAGTGTAAGGAAATCAACGTCGTAATGCGTTGTCAAGGAGGCCAGCGTTCTTTTAGAACAACGACTTCATGGCTTGAAGACACCAAAACAGAAATGGCTAAGAAAGCGTCTACATGAGTCTACGATTAAAAAAAAATTTACCATCATTTTTTCCATTTTAATGCATTTTTTCGCTATTATATAAAAATGTCTACGATGAGTCAACGATTTAAAAAAAAATTACCATCAGGCGCAGGAGTGGATGTGTGGTAAGTAGCTTGCTAACCAACCACATGGTTCCGGGTTCAGTCCCACTGCGTGGCATCTTGGGCAAGTGCCTTCTGCTATAGCCCCGGGCCGACCAATGCCTTGTGAGTGGATTTGGTAGACGGAAACTGAAAGAAGCCTGTCGTATATATGTATATATATATATGTGTGTGTGTGTGTTTGTGTGTCTGTATTTGTCCCCCTAGCATTGCTTGACAACCGATGCTGGTGTGTTTATGTCCCCGTCACTTAGCGGTTCAGCAAAAGAGACCGATAGAATAAGTACTGGGCTTACATAGAATAAGTCCCGGGGTCGATTTGCTCGACTAAAAGGCGGTGCTCCAGCATGGCCGCAGTCAAATGACTGAAACAAGTAAAAGAGTAAAAGAGAGTATCATTTTTTATTCCATTTTTAATGCATTTTTTGCTATAACTCTCTAAAAATGCTTATATAGTTATTTCCCTTACAACCCGAGCAACGCCGGGCGATACTGCTAGTATATATATATATATATATTATATATATATATATATATATATATTGGAATGGTGAAACTCGAAGCAAGTAAGGCTATAAATAATAGCGTGTAAATAGAGGGTTAAAATCCCTTTGGCTATAAAAATTTGAAGGCTCACCGTGGGACTCGAAGCCACATCTTTTGTAAACCAGACAGACGTTCTACCATTGGACCAAAGCAATCCTTCGAATTTTTCTCTCCATTTTGGTAGCTTCATTCTTACCAGTGAGATAGATGATGTCATAAAAATTTAGATCTTTGAGAAAAAGTGAAATATTTCTTTTGTTTGGAAAGGTGAAACTCGAAGAAGAGTTATAAATAATATTTGGTTAGAAAAACCTTTTTAATAGAAAGCGTTAAAGTTTCTGACTTCTTATGATGCCAACAATATACAATTCTCGTTTGTAAAAACAAAGTTTCTAAAATGGCTAGAGAAAGTCGATGGATTGCTTCGGTACAAAGGCGGAACGCCTGTCATGTTTACAGCAGAGCTTGTTTCAAGTCCCTCGGGCACCCTTCGCCTTTTTCTATCCAATATTTAAATCTATTACTTATAGGTTTATGTTTCAAGTTTCACCGTTCACAAAGAGAAAAAATACATTTCTCGTTTCCTTCTAAACCTATGGTGGAAAATCTATATGAATTCAACTAGTATAGAGAAAAACAACAGAGAATTCTTGGAAATGAAACTAAGAAGGTCTAAAAATATTGAATATGGATTTAAAAGAATTACTGTTTCAAACAAACTGTAAAAAAAAATCTAAGAAAATCCGAAAAATCTAAAATGAAAGACGACGAAGCTTGGACACAATCACGAATTCAATTAAACGTATAAAAGAAAAGATAGTCCCCATATGTGTGTATGTAAATGTTTGTGTATATATAGAAAGAGACACGTGTATACATACACATAGGTATCATTATATATGCGTGTGTATCTCACTCTCTTTGTATGTACGTATGTGTGTGTGTATGTATATGTATATATATATATATATATATATATATATATATATATATATATATAATATATATATATATATATATATATATATATATATATATATATATATATATATATTAACACGCACATACATATACATATATATACGTATATAAATATATACATAAATAAGCACTCTCACATACACACATATATACACTTATGCAAATGTCTGTTGTGTGTCCCTGTTCAGTAGATCTTAATTTTTAACAAGATAATCAGTAGGAAGCGAAACAGCAGTGCTAGAATTCTTGTGGGAATAATAAGCGATTTTGATGTCGAGTAAAAATGCTAGCAAAGTCTTAAAAAGATAGGAATATTTAGGACAAATCTTGCAGATAAGTATGTTAGCGTTTATCAGTTTTTAAGTACACTGAATATATCTCGTCTGTTGTCTTAACTTGTTGGAATAGGTTTTCTTTTGTATTCAATGTAACAATGTGACAGTTTTAAAAGATACTGTAACTGCTGAATTTATCATTTCTTCAATGCAAAGTCAAACCTAAATGAACAAAGGACAGTTAATTTTAATCCAAGAGAATTTCTTCTAAATTTCATTCTGTCACAATTTTGTTTACTACTATAATCAACATCAACGAGCGACTTACAGCAGGAATATTCGGAGTTTAGTGTGTAGGAATTGGTTCGCTAGAATTTGGATATTTGTTCAGGTTTCGACCACGAATCCTCTACGAAACCCCTGCTTTCTCTCGGACCACTGTGCTGCTTGTCCCATTTCCATCTATGACCATGTTCTGGCGGAAAACTACGCGGACATTTCAATTCGTACTGCGCGATCATACGAATGCACTTGAAATCCAATTGACTAAAATGTAGGCAAAGATTAGTTGATATGTCTTAGCCAACATCTGCAACAGGACTGGCACGGTTTCGAAAGCTAGTGCCGCTATACATGCTACATCTAAGAAATACTTCAATGTCCGACCAATTCTTTTTATTTAAGTTGAGAGAGAAAGAGAAAAGAGAGAGTGAGAGCAGAAACCTTTAAGCGTCAGAGGGATTAAAGAATATTAGTTTATCTCCTGCTGCCATGTTTTGATTTATATAAATGGATAGCTATACAAAATAATGGAGGGGAAAATTAAGAAAAAGAAAAAAAAAACAAATTCTGGCTTTACTTCTTATTTTACTCTTTTACTCTTTTACTTGTTTCAATCATTTGACTGCGGCCATGCTGGAGCACCGCCTTTATTCGAGCAAATCGACCCCGGAACTTATTCTTTGTAAGCCCAGTACTTATTCTATCGGTCTCTTTTGCCGAACCGCTAAGTTACGGGCACGTAAACACACCAGCATCGGTTGTCAAGCAATGCTAGGGGGACAAACACAGACACACAAACACACACACATACATATATATATATATACATATATACGACGGGCTTCTTTCAGTTTCCGTCTACCAAATCCACTCACAAGGCATTGGTCGGCCCGGGGCTATAGCAGAAGGCACTTGCCCAAGATGCCACGCAGTGGGACTGAACCCGGAACCACGTGGTTGGTTAGCAAGCTACTTACCACACAGCCACTCCTATTTAAACATTTTACTTAAAAGCCGAACTATAGATATAAAAAGATTATGAAAGATTATACAGATTTGGTGGAATTTCGTCTTAATAAATGTCAAAATTGTTTTGCAAGGTTTCGTTCTGGACCCAAACTAGATACTTTTTCAGACCATACGAGTTATGTTCCCTGCGATCATAGAAACATATATATTTCTTTTTCTCGTTTGTTAAATTTTACAATAATAGACAATGCTAAACGGAGAAGGAATTTAGCAGTACCAGGTATTTGCTATTCTTTAACATGCAGTTTAGGGGTTCAAAATGAAAACAATGACGACAGCGAAGTCCCATAACTTCATGAAAGATCTGGTGAAATCCCTCAATTTTATTAACAGAACCCCCTCCTCGTGCCGCTTTCACAAGCACTTAACTGTATAGCGTCTTCTAGTGATATCTTAAGTAGTTCAGAAATAGCAGCCGAAGTACACCATTCCAACGTGCTATACACAACTTAAATGTGATTTTTTCCATGTTACATAAAATGTATGTATGCTCTGTACATTATTTATGTTACACAGATTGTTTACATGAAGTTATAGGATGTCACTTCTTTTTAATTAAAAACAGCCAACACGGTTTGCCGTTATGATCATTGCTAACGTCATGAGAAAAATCTGCTTGGAAAAAAAAATCACACTTCCGAATGACACATATAAATAAAATGCTTGATGCAAGGGAAGGAAATGGCGTAAAATCATATACTCGGTTATTTATAGTAATTGATATGCTGCATAATCAATTTATTTTTGCGATACAAATCAATTCAATATTTATGACGTTCTTTCTCTTCATCTATTTTTGATCAGCTAACGGGAAAAATGTCCCAATGGTATACTTCTAATGGCATGAGTTACTTAATAGTAGCTCATAGCACTGAAACAGAAAGAGTGCATGGCTAATTTTGTTTTACCCGATTTCTACGTTGAATGATCAAGGATATTCCAACCGAAACCGTTCCATCTTTTTAAGTTTATATCTAGGAGTGTTGAAATGCTGCAACGGAATTTTCTATCGTTGTAGAAGTTGTTCCATTGGAACCAACATTTTCATAGTCCATTTTAACGTAGCACTAGGTGAACTAACATGGAAGTCTGTACAATATTCGACAATGTAGTCCTAACCATTAACCTCAAATGTACAAGTTTCTAGACAATAATGAAAGCCATACATACAATGAAGTACAGGTCTTTATGGTTTTCATTCGGATATCGTCAGATTTTGTTCAAAT
The DNA here is from genome assembly GCF_006345805.1 of Octopus sinensis. Taxonomy (NCBI): domain Eukaryota; kingdom Metazoa; phylum Mollusca; class Cephalopoda; order Octopoda; family Octopodidae; genus Octopus; species Octopus sinensis. The sequence goes on along the minus strand of NC_042999.1, from coordinate 11,855,954 downwards.
TTTCCACATTGATGTAATTTTGCACGCCAATGACGAAAATCGTATTCAACTTTCATTGTAATAAATAATTTAAAAGTTGCCAAAGGAGTGGCTGTGTGGTAAGTAGCTTGCTAACCAACCACATGGTTCCGGGTTCAGTCCTACTGCGTGGCATCTTGGGCAAGTGTCTTCTGCTATAGCCTCGGGCCGACCAAAGCCTTGTGAGTGGATTTGTAGACGGAAACTGAAAGAAGCCTGTCGTATATATTTATATATATATATGTATGTGTGTTTGTTTGTGTGTCTGTGTTTGTCCCCCTAGCAGCTTGACAACCGATACTGGTGTGTTTACGTCTCCGTCACTTAGCGGTTCGGCAAAAAGAGACCGATAGAATAAGTACTGGGCTTACAAAAAAAGAATAAGTCCCGGGGTCGAGTTGCTCGACTAAAGGCGGTGCTCCAGCATGGCCGCAGTCAAATGACTGAAACAAATAAAATAGTAAAAAATAGTAAAGTAAGTCGCTGTTATTGACACAGAGGAAGTTGCAATTTCCAAATACTGATAAGAAAATGGAAAGATTACAAAAATAGAGGCTTCCAGTTGGCTAAAATTTCCAAACTTAAAAGATTTATAGGTCTTTTTTATTTTTTGACATGCAAAACTACATTAGTTTAGAAAATTTTAATAAATTCTGATGATTTTGCAGTAAAATCAACACGAGAATATATCTGACACTGTTCCATTGTAGAATCTACAGAAGCTAAATAATAATAGATATATAAATAAAAACATCACCTACTTAATTGTTGTTTTATGTACAACCTGACTTGCAATACATACAGAACATACAGACGGATAGATAGACAGAGATGTTACTATTGTTAATATCATCTACGGTGAATATTTTTAATTGATAACTATTAACAGCAGTAACACAGGCGGTTTAACAGGTCTAATAGCATTATATAGCTATGAAATTTAAAGTTAGTACAAGGCATGAGGATGCAGAAAAGTACAAAGAGAACAAGCATACATACATACATGCATGCATGCATGCATGCATACATACATACATACATACATACATACATACATACATACATGCATGCATGCATGCATGCATACATACATACATACATACATACATACATACATACATGCATGCATGCATGCATGCATGCATACATACATACATACATACATACATACATACATACATACATACATACATACATACATGCATGCATACATACATACATACATACATACATACATACATACATACATACAACCATACATACACCTCTGTGTGTGTGTACGTGCGTGTGTGCATGTTTTCTTTCTCTTTTAAATTTTAGAGTAAACTTTAACCGGCCATCTACATGGTAGCAACGTTTTGGAGGAAAGTATTTTGTTTTAACCATCGTCCTTTAAATCTTAAGGAGGTCTTGCAGATTTTTATACTTCCAGATGATCATTTGTAGCATATGAATTAAGGATTTACATTCTCTACCCAAGATCTCAAATTCCTCCATACTCTGCTCCAGACGGTTTGGTATGTGTCCCGATGCTCTTATAGTAATAATAGATATGAAGCTGAAAGTGTATCTTGGGTACTGGATTTGCACACTCCTTATCAATGGTCCATAAAAGTGCTGTTCGTCATCTATTTTTCTAACCACATTGATGTTCCGGGGGCAGCTGATTTCCACAACAGAACATATCTTTTCTTTGTGGTCCAACACAACGATATCTGACCGGTTGTGTTTTAACTTGGTAGCTGTTTTAATTTTTTCAAGTTCCACCAATATTCTTTTCTCAATATAGTCAACTTCGTTTGTTAGTATTTTGGCCATCGTATTATACCTTAGGGGAAGATAATATCTGGGAGACGTTCTCTCACTGTTGGCAATAATGTGGATGATGTCTTCAATCTAATTCAAGCCTAAAATTGTTGTCTGTCAATGTTTTCTACCTTTTGTGCTGTAGGTACATGGTGAGGATCTTTTGTGCTTGGATTGCATGGATGTAGCCTTCAAAGTGAGATGTCATAAATTTGTCGGTACTCCATGCCAAGCTCTTGACACGACGAATCCCTTCTGTGGCTTGTGTTTTGAGTGCCAGGCACTTATGTACTATCTTCTCAGTGAACTGGTCCATTTTTTCCTGTTGTTCTGATAAATAGATTTTACCCATGCTCCTTGGGGAGAGATCTGTGTCAGCTCTTATTTCATACCTCTCCAAAGTACATTAGTTAGTCTAATTATGTCGTTGGTTTCGTAGTCACAAACTTGGGTAAAATAGTTACTGGTCTCTTTCATGTTGCAGATGTTATTTCAGTGTATGTATGCATGTATGCATGTGTGCATGCATGCATGTATGCATGTGTGTATGTATGTATGTATGTATGTATGTATGTATGCATTATGTATGTATGTATGTATCTATGTATGTGTGCGTGTGTGCGTGTGTGCGTGTGTGTGTGTGTCCGAATTCTGATCGTTACTATTTATACCTTACTTGCAAGGGAGCATCGTAACTCTCATCACAACGCGGTGTCAGCCTCATGCCATTATCTATTGACTTTTACGAGGTACGGTTTATGTGGTTAAGAAGTTTGTTTCACAATCACATGATTCGGAGTTCACCTCTACATGGCACATTAGCCAACTGTTTTCTGCCGTAGCCCTGAATCGACCAGCGCCTTGTGAGTGAATTTGGTAGATGGAATCTCGTCGTGTACATGCGTGTGGTGGAGCAAGGACGTCTTAGTGCTTACCTCCACACTGTTTAAAAACCAATGCTGTTTTGTTTGGGTTTTTTGCGTCCCCATAACTTAGTGGTTCGGCAAAAGACACCGATAGAACTTTAAAAGACTTAGTACAGCGGCTGATTTGTTCGACTAAACCCTTCAAGGTGATGCCTCAGGATGGTCCAGTTCAATGATTAAAGCATGTAAAAGGACAGAAGAATAAACTAAAAGAAAGTTCTTAAATATGACACAAACACAAATAAATACAATTATTCTTGACGTTTCGGTGATGTTGAAGGTTCAATCGCCCGACGAACTGAGTTTAAGCTTTCAGAGTAAGAAATCACGAGATGAAAATGGCAATAGGCATGATGAAATACAACGACGATGGAAACGGGGTGGCGGCAGAAGACGAAGAAAACTATGTCAGTAGGGTGGTGGCTGGGGTGGCGATGATGACAAGAGTGTCGATGACAACGGGGGCGTACTATCACGGAAAATATCAAAAGAATGCCTTCAACTCGACACAGATATATACATACACATACATGCGCGTGTGTGTGTGTGTATGCGCGTGCATAAATGCTTGTATGTGTACATGCGTGTGTGTGTACATATGTTTTTATATGAGATTATGTGTGTGTATATATGTGTATGTATGCGCGCATCCAGCAAATAGTTCCATTTTTTTCTCGTTTCAAGATAGAAGTCATTCGAAACACATTGTTGGCATTGAGAATCTCGTCTATTACAATAGTGTCTGTCAGCTGTCACATCTTTTTGAAAAACCTACATCACTGGCTCCCTCCCTCCCTCTATCTCCTACCACTACCCCCAACACCGCAACCACCACCCGCCCTTCTGTATTGCTTCGGTGCATACTATGTCATTGGTTGATATCTATCTATTCTCTACGTCCAGTGTGTGAGAATGTGTGGGAATGTGTATATACACCGATCTACATCTACACATATAGAGCGCATAAAAATGTCTGTGTACACAGTGCTTTACATGCAAATACAAGCAAGCATGCATGCATGCATGCATGCATGCATGCATGCATGCATACATACATACATACATACATACATACATACACATACATACATACACACACACACACACATACATACATACACACACACACACACATACATACATACATACATACATACATACACACACACACATACATACATACATACATACATACATACATACATACATACACACACATACATACATACATACATACACACACACATACATACATACATACATACATACATACACACATACATACATACATACATACACACACACACATACATACATACATACATACATACATACATACATACATACATACATACATACATACATACATACATACATACACACACACACATACATACATACATACATACACACATACATACATACATACACACACATACATACATACATACATACATACACACACACATACATACATACACACACACATACATACATACATACACACACACACACACACATACATACATACATACATACATACATACATACATACATACATACATACATACATACATACATACATACATACATACATACATACATACATACATACATACATACATATGCACACACATGTATGTGTGGGAAGAGATGTATTTTGACGACTGGCGATTTCATCTTGCGATTTTTCAGTCCAAGTGAAAGTCGTATGGACTCGAATATCGAAAATAAATCTTAACCAACAAAATGCACTAAATATCAATCGATGGTATAAGAAGTGGGCACAAACGGAGAAACAAAGTCGTTCTAAAAGAGATAGAGCACATTTTTTTACAAAATAATATTTATGCGGCCTGAAGAATCATGAAATGAAACGACCAGTCACCGTAATTTATTGGTTTTACCGATTCTCGAAGTAAATGTTACTCTATATATCGTATCGAGTTCTCTTTTTCTTAACGGTATGTATACTCAGTTTGAAGATGTGTGGTTTAACTGTTAGGGTGTTAGACTCATGATCGTAAGATTGTGGTTTCGATTCCTGGATAGGACGACGTATGAGCAAAACACTTCGTTTCATGTTGCTCCTGTCCATTTAGCTGGTAAAAATGAGAAATCCTGCTACGGACCTGCATCTCGTCCAGTGGGGAATTCTTTGCGCCACAGAAACCAGAGGTGACCCTATGTAGACATGTGTATGTGTGTTTGTATGTATGTATTCATCTATCTATCTATTGGGGCCGGCTGAAGGTAGCAGCATCTCGAGCATTCGCCCAGGTGGTCATATTCTTGGAAGGTGTCACATCACGTGTTTGGAATCTTAGACATAATAGAGAAAATGAAAATAAATACTTCATTCATATTTGTAATAAACGCTTTGTTCCTACATTTGTAGGTAATTAGTTCTTGCAAACATTTTATAAAATACTTGTGAGGGTTCTAAAATCAAGCTTGTCCGACATGTCAGCCACCGTAGGATTGGTGCAGCTGTCTATCAATCATTGGCCACACTCACACGCACACACACACACACACACAAGCCTGCACGCGCATGCGTGCGAACACAAACATATGATTCAATCAACGGAAAGCCTCTGCCAACTCTGCGATCTGTAGCTTGTCTTGATCGGAATATAACAATGTACATTCCATCTGGTCTTCAACAATAAACACAGGTTTTCGTTTGGAGCGATACTATATGAGCTCCACTTCAGTTACTGTACGCGGGACGTTTCAAAGTTCTCAATAGATCACCAACGAGCTTCGTCCATATTATTATCAAAAAGAGAGGGAATTTCTGTCAGCATCATCTGCCTACAGAAGACTCAGCTTGAATCGAAAGCAATTTGCATCTTACTACCTCACCAACTTCCACCTTACTGCTGCCTCATCAAACCGACCAAACATCAGCCGATCCAGTAGAATGAACAAGATTCAATCGGCGCCAACATTGGCTATTTCGCCTGATTTCTAATAATTGATAGATTTGCAATAAATAGTAACCGATTTCACCTGCTCACTATATACAGCTATTTCATTATTAATATACTAGCAGTATCGCTCGGGTTTGTAAGGGAAATAACTATATAAGCATTTTTAGAGATGTAAAGTATAATAGCCATCTCAATATGGCTAACCACAAAGGGGGGGGTGTTACTGTAGCTTTTTACGTTCTGAGATTTAATAATAAATTTTTAGAGAGTTACTTCCCTTATATATGCCAAAAGTGCATTAAAAATGGGGAAAATTGATGGTAAATTTTTTTTTAAATCGTAGACTCATCGTAGACGCGCGCTAATACCCAGAAGGGATCGATATGAATCACGACTATAAGATACCCGGTTTTGGTTAAACTGCACCGCAAAATGTGGGAGTAGTTAGGAATCTAAATCGTAGGAGATAGACAGCACACAACCTCACTTTCATATACAAAGATATTACTTCAGACGCGGTGTCATCAGCAAAAAGCTGAAAAGTGGATGTTTTGGAATAAGTATCAGATAGACTAATAGTTTTGGAATACGTAGATTGATGACATCAGCAATAAATTGACCAATGATGATTTTGGAACATGTATCAGATTGACTAATGATGTCAGTAATAAACTAACTAGTAAAGGCTTTGGAAGGCCTTTAACAAACCATTTACCATTTTCTCTACTCGTTCCAAATTCAGCCTTGATATAAGCATTGTCATCAAGAAAGCAGAGACTGATGACGCTATCCTTCACGTCTGTAGCTACAATGACTGACTGTTGCTAGCTAAATTTTACTGAACAATCAACATTTGCGGCAATGTACTATCACAACGTCCTTATCTACTTGGGCAGAATGATAAAACATGAATAGTGCAAATTGACAAATTTCTTTCCCCTTTATGACTCCCACTCTCTCCCCCCCTCTCTCTCTCTCACTTTTTCTCCCTCCCAATTCTTTCTTCAACGCAATTGTCTTAAGACAAGCTGCCTACTGTTTCGTTTTTTTTTTTTATCTGATCGCTACTGACAATCAACTTTTGATGAAACATTCTCATCATGCGCACGCGCACAGGAGCAGACGTGGTTGTGTGGTTAAGAAACATGCCTTGCAACGATATGGCTTCTGGTTGGACAAGTACAGCTCTGGATCAACCAATGACTTGCGAGTGAATGTGGTAGACAGAAACTTGCAAGCAACATTTTTCTAATTGAACACTGCAAGTCCCGGTATTGTTTCTTTTATTATTCTTTTTACACGTCTCAGTTGTTTGACTGCGGCCATGCTGGAGCACCGCCTTACAGGGTTTTAGTCGAAGAAATTGACCCCAGGATATTCTTTGTAAGCCTAGTACTTATTCTATCGGGGACATAAACATACCAGCATCGGTTGTCAAGCAATGGTCGGGGGACAAACACAGATAAAGATGCACACACATAAATATAATCACAAACATATATACGACGGGCTTCTTTCAGTTTCCATCTACCAAATACATTCACAAGGCTTTGGTTGGCCCAAGGCAATAGTAGAAGACACTTGCTCAAGGTGCCATGCAGTGAGACTGAAACCGGAACCATGCAGTTAGGAAGCAAACTTCTTACCACACAGCCACGCCTGCGCCATTAGAGTTCTTTTTTTTATCTCCACCTTTCAGAAGTAACAGACAATATAGGTACAACAATCTCGTGATTATAAACAGCACGATTACTACTACTATCTTTTCTGTTTACTTGCACGTGTGGAAATTTTAAAGTTTAGTGAAAATTTCAAACTTGGTATATTGATGTAATTCTCCACGCTGAACCTTGCAGACTAATTCACTTTTCCCAGAAATTTTTTCCTAAAGTTACAGAGGTTTAAGGTTTGATCATTTTTACCCAGTCAGAAAACAGGATTTGAAAACTGCTATTTTGTGCATAACTACACATGTTGTCAACTCTAAACAAATGAAACTTGGCGGAATTCTGCTTTATGCACGTCATATAACCCCTCATAACTTTTTTTTAACTTTTTGGTATTTTCAGAAAATGTTTGCGAATTTGGATTCTAGGGAATTCATACGATCATGCAAAAACCATTTTTTAAAATTTGGTGCACGATTTAAGGATAATTTTGCAAGCATTTTTAGCACATCTCACGACCACCTCACACCTCATGTGTTTTAAATATTTAACAAGCGAAAAATTACCACGTGGGTAAGCAGCTTAGTAATAGGTCGGCTTGTTACTATGGAAACGTTGATGGCTTTAGATTGGCTAAAATTACCCTTAATTTGCAAATTTTGAAAGTTATAAACTCTTTATTGGTTTATGGCGAAAATGAATTTCCTGTCAATGATTACCAGACAAAACTACATCAACACATCAAATATGAAATAAATTGGAACAAAAATTGAAGAAATTGAAAAGTGGCAGCCAAAGAGAACTACTACCACCACCACATTTTTCCATTTTCTTCTATCCTGTTTGGGAAGTGCTTGTATTAAATAATCTATAATTATGAAAAAAAAAAGAAAGAATCCACAGTCGAGTTGCCACATACTTCAATGGAGGTGTAAAACCTTTAATGTTGCTTGTCACACTCAAACTCTATTTTTAACATTTTGTTGTACATATAAAGCAATTCTGTGTAATTATATGTACAACTTGTACCCTGCCAAAACATGTCAAAACCTTTAAGGAAAAACCCAGAAAGATAGAAGTATTATCCAAAATAGGACTATTTACCAATGTTCTCCTATTATGCTATTTTAAACTTCCACAAACTGCTACAGTAGGGTCTATAAGTTGGGGAGGTAGTGGGAGTCATTTAGTACATGGACCCTTTCTTTTCTCAGAAAGCTAAGGAGTCCATGTATACCTGACATGACCCTTCCAAAAATAAACCCCCTCAACTCTCTTTGCATTTTGAAAGGAACCACCCCTGTGCCCCAGGAACCAAAAAGCAGTTCTTTATCTGCCTTGCAGAATTACATTCTCTCAGGATTGCAAATGAACATAATCTCTGTTTTTCCTATTCTATTATCCATAGATGTCTAGTTATTATTCTACAGCAGTACTTCTCAAAGTGGGTAGTACTGCACCCTAAAGTATTTTGTAGAAAATTTTATATGGGACTAGGGACAAAGTAGTTGTAGGGGCAATTGATGTTGCATTTTGCAGTTTTTATCATTTCTATTTAAATGTTAACTTTAAAATAGGTCTCTGTTTATATAATGATAGCCAATATAAATATTGCTTGGTTGATTTCTCCAGTCTTACTTTACTTTGTAAAGAAAGGAGAGAGAGAGAGAGAAAGTAAAAGGGAAACACAGAGAGAATTAACATAAAAGGTGCAGAATGAGTCATATAACTTCCTCAAAAAATTTTTATATGAATTTTGTACTTTGTAGAATTTTTTCTATGGTATGGATTGCGATTATGTTGATAAAATTCAGGAAAATAATAATTTGTTTTATTTTATATTAATGTAATGAATATTCTTCTTTTAAAAATTAGTATCCATTTCATTATTTTATATAAACACCAAGAATTTGATAAAAGTTAAATTATAATTATTGTATGTCTGCTATATTTTCTGATACTATATCTATGGTGGCAAAAGTAGACGTGTTACCTGTCATATGACAAATAACATTCTAAAGCTGCTTGCTAGGCACAATCATAACAGCAGCAACAACAACAACAATAGTCTTCTGATTTCAGTATAAGGCTGGCAATTGTAAAGAGAAGGGTTTAGTTGATATCATCAACATCAGTACTTGGCAGCTACTTTATATTCCATTGGCTCAGGGTGGATGAAAGGCAACGTTAACCACAGTATGATTTGAACACAGAATGTAAAGAGTCAGAAAGAGTATCATCAATAAATAAACAATTATCTTAATTTTCGAAAGTAATATCAAATTTCATTGCCTGTGTGAATTATCTGGTAATATTATTAGCTGTAATTAGGTAGCAAGCTCACAGAATGGTTTGCATGCCAGGCAAGATGCTTCACAGCATTTTGTCCATCTTTATGTTCTGAGTTCAAATTCCACCAAGGTCAGCTTTGCTTTTCTTCTTTTTGGGACCAATAAAATAAAATCGCTGGCCTTGTACCAAAATTTGAAATCAGTTTTATTGGTTGTAATGTTGTTTTGAAATTCTATCTTATAATTCTGGGGGGCTAATCAAGTTTCACACCTCTCCTTGAAAAATGCATTTTTTTGAAAAGTTTTTCTTCAGATTCCTACGTTTTAGATGTCGGAGATTACAAATATGCAAAAAAAAAAAAAATTACCACCACCACCACTCCCCACTCCTGTTTAAAATTTTGAACTTTTTCGAAATTTTTTTCCCCTATGTTTTAGATGATAGAGATTCTGTATATGCAAGAAACCATGTTTTGAAACTTTTAAATTCAACAAGCATATAGATAGGTGTATAAAGATATAAATGAATGTCTTCCAGGGGCTAAAAACAACAGAACACCATCTTCTATAGGACCGCCACATTTAATTGACAAATATATTTTATGAATAAACAGATAGGGATAAATAGATAGACAGACAAATACATAAATGGATGAAAAAGTTTCAAAATTTAAAACTGGGGGAAGGGGTGAAATTTGAGCCCCTTATTAAACTTCATAACAATTATTAAATATTAATGTTTGTTTCTCATAAAATGGCTCACATGGGGATTTGGTGTATATTTACTTTACATTATATTATTATTTATGATTATTTAAGGCAATCACAAGTAAAACACAAATTCTTTGGCTTTAATGTTTTTGTCTGTATTTAATTTCGATTTGCATATGTTCGTCAATTTGCTACAATCTATTTAAAGTAAACAAAATCAAAAATTTTAATTTGCGTGGGGGATGAAATAAAATTTTTTTTTTTTTTTTGCATATTCATAATCTTCAACATCTAAAACATAGGAATCCGAAAAAATTACTTTAAAAATAATGCATTTTTCAAGGAGAGGTGCGAAACTGCATTAGCTCCTAATTCTGCTTGTTCCTCTGTTACTTAGCCTGTCCATAATGCTTTCATGTGATTAGTTGAAGAAAGAAACGAAATAAAGGGAGAGGTGGTGGGGAGTGAAATGTGCAATTTTTATATTTAACTAAGTTTTTTCCCTCCGTCACTTAGCCCATCTGTAACATTTTTATGTGGTTAGTTGAGGGGTCAGGCAAAGAGCAAGAGGAAAAGGAGAGAGAAAAAGAGAGTAAGGTGAAGAGTGAGAACGAAAGACGGAGAGTGCTGTAAAATCATGCATAATGTATATAAAGTGCATTAAGTAATCATCTGGTTCCAATTTCCCTCACTTTTCAATGATTAGCAGATGAGCAACTATCTTTTGATGCAAACACAACACAGATTATGCTTTCAGGTTTTTTGGATAATAATATTTTTTCAGAAATAACCTAATAAGTTTACCATTAATTCCGTGAAATATTCATGGGTCCCACTAGTATAATATATTGATGGAATGACTTATGTACAGGTAGTCTTTTAACGGTGATCAACCTGTTGGAAATAAGTTTTTTTGCCGTCTGACTGGCCCCCATTCCAGTAGCACGTAAAAAGCACCATCTGAATGTCGCCAATGCCTGTACCTACTGACTGGCTCCCATGCCGGTGGCTCGTAAAAAGCACTGTCCAAATGTGATCAATGCCAGGCCCGCCTGACTGGCTCCTGTACTGGTGGCACGTAAAAATCACCCACTACACTCTCAGAGTGGTTGGGGTTAGTAAGGGCGTCCAGCTGTAGAAACTCTGCCAGATCAGATTGGAGCCTGGTGCAGCCACTGGCTCTCCAGACCTCAGTCAAACCGTCCATCCAATGCCAGCATGTAAAACAGACATTAAACGATGATGATGATGATCCCATCGTTTCATGAAGAGAACAGGTGAAATCCTTTAATTGAATTAACAGACCTCCCTCATTATCAGTGTCCACAAACACCTACATGTATAGTACCTTGTCATCATATTTCAGAAATAGCAGATGAGGCACACCAAGAAAAACAATTTAGTGGCTTCCATGTCAAAGCATGATAACCACCACAGTTGCACGGACCAACGTAATAATTCTGCAACACTATTGAACTGTACAGAAATAACTGTTGGGGAAGTAGTGATTGTGTTCTTTCCAATTCAGTATTGATTGATTACATGAAATGATAGAATGTCACTGTCATCAGTCCCGACCAATACACTTTCATTTTTTAACCCCTAAACTGCATGTTAACCTGTAAGAAAAGGGAGTGATAGTTAAAATATTAGAGATGCATTGTTTAAAGGCAATGTTTTGCTGTTTGTGTAGTTTGTGTAATAGTTTGAAACCTGCAGTTTTACAACTGTTACTTCTACATTAAGAACGATAGATTACATTGGTTGCTAGCATCATCTTTAAAGTTGTATTAGGTTTGTTATTAATGAGTGGTTTCCAAAGAAGTGTTTTGAGGATAAATTGTTTATGAAAAGAACAAAACAAGAAAAAAAACTCACCACAAAGTTGGTGTATGATGTTTTTGTTGGGTAAGCTGGTTGATGATGTACTTATCTATTTTATATTTAACACGCATCTGTTATAAATAATGATCGTTGTAAATCTTAAATGTTTAAATTGGGTGTATCATATTTGTGCTCTTGTATTAAAAAAAAACATCACTATATCATCACTATATACGTGTGTGTGTGTGTGTGTGTGTGTGTGTGTAAATACACACAGACACAAATATACATTTATATATGCATACTATCTTGGTAGAATAACTTATTCTAGCCTCAAGTATGTTGAATTCTGTAGCTCATGAGTAAACTTATCCTCATCTCAAAACAAGTTAAATACTCAGAAATAACATTTAAATGACAAAGAGTATGTATCCATCAACACACTGACTTTCAGAGCTAACACAAACCTGAATTCTTGTATTTTTTTTTTTTTATGAGAGCTGAGTGGCAATGGTGGTAAGAGAATACCAAGAAAAAAAACTACTACAAATTTTACTGAGTGTACTCTCCTCCAGTTATTGAGGCTTTACAATGGTATAACTAAAATGTGTTGCCCCAAGGCAGTGCCTACTTTAGCTCCTTCATCCCATGGAAAAACACTGCACAAAATATATATCATCATCATCATCGTTTAACATCCGTTTTCCATGCTGGCATGGTTTGGATGGTTTGACTGAGGTCTGGAGAGCCAGCAGCTGCACCAGGCTCCAATCTGATCTGGCAATGTTTTTACAGCTGGATGCTCTTCCTAACACCAAGAGTGTAATGAGTGCTTTTTATGTGCAACCGGCACAGGAGCCAGTCAGGTGGACCTGGCATCAACCACGTTTGGGTGGTGCTTTTTATATACCACCGGCACGGGACCCTGTCTGGGAGCACTGGCATCGGCCACGTTCAGTTGGTGCTTTTTATGTGCCACCAGCACGGAAGCCAGTCAGGCAGACCTGGCATCGACCACGTTCAGATGGTGCTTTTTACATGCCACTGGCACGGGAGCCAGTCAGGGATAACTGGCCACAGCTACGATATTGGTTTTACTTGACTCAACAGGTCTTCTCAAGCATATCATATCACCTGATGCATCAGGAGTATTCTTAACAGGGCCAGACATGCTTGGCTGCGATCTCACTTTAGCTGCCAGAACCTCTAAATCACAGCATATCTTCAAAGGTCCCGGTCTCCTGTCATTGCCTCTGTGAGGCCCAATGTTTGAAGGTCATGCTTCACCACCCCATCCCATGTCTTCCTAGGTCTACCACTTCCACAGGTTCTTTCTTGCACTCCACATTTGAAGCTGTTCTTTTTCTCTTTTTAATTGTGAGTTCATTTTGATTGGCCACCTGACTCTGAATGAAAACATCTTCTTTTTGCTCATCGTCCTTTAAATCATAACGTCTTACAGATTCCTTTTTGTCCCAGATGTCGTGATCAGTTGTAGCAGATGAATTAAGGATTTACATTCTCTTCCCAAGAACCCAGGTTCATCCATACTCTGATCCACATTGGTTGGTATGTATCCTGATGCTCCAATAATAATAGATATGAAACTGAAAGCGTATCTTGGGTACTGGATTTGCACACTCCTTATCAATGGTCCATAGATATCCTCTTGTACTTTTTTAACCATATTGATGTCCAGGGGGCAGCTGATTTCCGCGACAGACAACTATTTGACTGGTTGTGTTTTAACTTAGTGACTGTTTTAATTCTTTTGAACCATTTGTCTTAATGTAACCAACTCCATCTATTGGTGACTTCTTTTTTCTTATCCTGCTCCAGATTGTTATGGCCATTGCTTCATGGCTTATGGGAAGATAATAGCTGGAAGACATTCTCTTGAAGTTGGCAATAATGAGGCTAATGTCTTCCGTCTTACTTTTTGTCTATCAGTGTTTTCTACTGATAGATGCTGCAAGGTACTGGTAGGGATCACTTGTTCGAGAAATGCATTGAAAGTGGGATGTCACAAACTTGCCAGTATTCTATGCCTGGCTTTTGATATGATCTATTCCTTTGATGGTTTTTGTCTTTTGTACCAAGTACCTATGTACTACCATCTCAGTGAACTAAACCATTTTTTTATTTTGTTCTTTGATAAATAGAATTTACCAATTCTCTTTGGAGAAAAATCTGTACCAGCTCTTATTTCATGTCACTCTTCAGTTTCATTAGCTCTCCAAACCATGTTGTTGATTTTGTGGTTGCAAACTTTGGTAAGATAGTTACTGTCCTCTTTCCTCTGCAGAAGATGCTACTTCAATGTCGCAATCCATGCTTCATATGACATCAATACAGATTTAAGGCTGCAGCTACTATCCTTGTGTGGTAAGTATAGCCTGTCTACATTTCCATTGATGTTGAAGTTTCCAGTAACACAGAGCTGCCTGTAAGTTTGTACATCTATCTCACTGAGTTCTTAACCTGAGCAGTTTAGAAGGCCAGATGTGGGTATAAGAACAGGTATTACAAAAGTGTTGTTGGTGATATGCTTGTTGTAAGCAGAGAGTTAAGATAACCACATTTTTTAAACTCTTTTAAGGAACTCATACCTTATCCTCTCTTTATTGACATTTTCATCCTGACCAAAGATACTTGTAGCTTTTCCAAGAGAGCAAAGTCTATATTTCTAGGTTACTCATGTTTAATGTATTGGAAGAGGGAATAAATTTCCTGTTAAACTACCAAAAATGCACATTTGCACTCAACAAATTTCATTCCAATGTTTCTGCGTGTGTGTGTGTGTGTGTGTGGTTCCATAGTTGGATGCCCTTCCTAATGCCAACCACTTTATAAAACATGCTGGGTGTTTTTTTTTATGGCACAGTTGCGTTTATGCACCATCAGCACAAGTGTATTTACACAGCACTGGCATGAGTGCATTTTACATGGCACCAGAATGAGTGCATGAGTCTTTTCAAGTGCAGCAAATCACCACAACTCCTGGCCCCTTGTCATTTCCTCAGTGAGGCCCAGCATCTGTAGATCCTTCCTCACCACTTTGTCCAACATCTTTCTGGGTCTGCCTCTTCCACAAGTTCCCACAAACAATTCATGATAAGCATTTCTTTAAGCAGCTGTCCTCATCCATACGCATCATATGACCAAACCAGCAGCAGTCTTCTCTCTTGCACACAGCATCTGATGCTTCTTGTACCCAGTTTTCCTCTTAAATCATTTACACTCTGTCGTGTGTGTGCACTGACATTCATAGGAACATGCTAGCTTCATGTTTTTCAAACATTTGCAAGTCCTCTGTAGTCAAAGCCCATGTTTCACTGCCATGTGGTATAGCTGCATGTACACAGGCACCATACAATCTGCCTTTCACTCTGAGTGAGAAGCTCTTAGTTACCAACAAAGATAGAAGCTCTCTGAACTTCACCCAGCTTGTTCTTATCCTAGCAACTGTGCTTTCAGAACTTCCTCCTCTACTGCTAACTTGGTTGCCTAGGTAACAGAAGCTACTACTACTTCTAAGAATTCCCACAAGCATTTGAGGAAGTCTATTGTCTGTGCATTTTTAGTGCTTATTGTATTTGCACATTTGCCACACACAAAGACTATTTTCTCTGTTAACCTTCCTGTGATACTGTTACACCACTTATGTATCCAAAGCTTGCACTGGGTACAACAGATGATAGAAAGTCTACCTTTCTTACATATCGAGCAGGTCCATCTACCTGAAGAGACTTGAGATTTGTCTGCTTTCTTACTTCTTTGGTATACACACACACATATATATGTGTGTGTGTGTGTGTGTGTGTATGTCATCTTTATCCTTATCATAATAATCATTATCATTTAATAGCCATGTTTCATGCTGGCGGCATGGGTTAGATGGTTTGACAAAATTCGATGGATCCAAGAATGGCATTGTGCTCCAGTGTCTGCTTTGGTGTCTGCTTTCTATGACTGGATGCTCTTCCTAACATCAGCAAGTTTACAACGTTTACAGGGCATTTGGTGCTACCAGCACTATTGAGGTCACCATGCAGTTTGCAGGACTACGAACTGCAGGGGAGGGGGGAATCAGGTCCATGCTAGGACATGAGAAAATAAAGTACTGGAGAGGGTGGGACCAGAGCAGGTTCTTGTAAAGGATCTGAATGGCTACTCACATTTAGTAGGAGAGGAGACAGTGAAATGATCAGTAGAAACAGCAAAGATATAGACTGTGGAGATGAGGTGCCCAGGTGGCACTCATGGCACAAGGTAAGTAGAAGTAGGTGGGTGGATGGTTTGCAATATTGTGTGGGGTAATAGGCAATGATAGGAATGGGCAGGCAGACTGCATCTGTGAATACTGAGTAGGGTTGAAAGATGAATGATCAATGAGCCAAGAGTTAGTGAAGAAAGAGGGATGCAGATGAGAACAGGGTGGGGAGGGCAAGTTGCAGGTAGTCTTCAGGAGCCAGGGTGAGGAAAGGCAGGCATAATGGGAGGTAATTTGGTTTAGTAGGAGTGGGAGGGCGAATCATTGTAACATGTGAGGGGAGAGGTCAATGTAAATAGCATTTCCTGAACACAGTTTCACTGAGGAGGATGAGTGTTTTTGAAAACCTCATATTGCCAAACATTCCTGTCCTTTGCCATTTCCTCCATGAGGCTCAGGATCTTTAAGTCAGCCTTCATCACTTCATCCCATGTCTTCTTGGGTATCCTCCTTTCACAAGTCCCAACCTTATTAAGCAACTAGCACCTCCACATACAGATGTTCTCATCCATATACATCCAAAGCCCATACCAGTGCCTTTGTACTATGTCTTTCATGCACACTGCACAGCCAATGGAGCATGCTTACTCCATTGCTTTCCAGTCTTCTCAAGTTCTCTGCATTCAAGGCCCCTGTCTCACTACCATGCAGCACTATAGTTCTAACGCAAGCATCATACTGTCTAGCTTTCATTCTAAAGGAAAAGATAATTGATGCTAGCAGTAGTAATAGTTCCCTGAACCTTTTCTCCAACCTCTTCTGACTCTAGTTATTATACTTTCAAAGCAGTCAGCCTCCCTTGCTAATTACATCTCATAGATAACAAAAGCTATCAACTTCTTCTAGTGAGCCATCTCAGCATGTAAGGGAATCTATTTCCAGTGTGCCCCTACATACTGCCCCAGTGCATCTACCACATAAGAAGCTTACAATCTCAGATAGCCTGCTTGTGGTTCCACTACATCTCTTGTGTGTCCATAGCTTACATCGTGTACAGTGTATGGAGTTTATGCCTATTCCTTTACATATCAAGCAAGGCCATTTGCCCAAAGCTATCTTGGCCCTGTATTCTTTCCTACTTATTAAATCTTTTGTCTTTGCTAGGTTTACCTTAAGGCCTCTCAATTCTAGGTTTAGCTTCCATACCTGGAATTTCTTCTCTAATTCCTCTAAAGATTTAGCTACAAGAACAAGATCATCATCATATAGGAGTTCCTATGGACAGCCAGTTTTAAACTCCCCTATGATAAATGGGAGAAGATTGAGGTCTGAACTTTGACCTTCGCACTAAATTCATCACTGAAATCCTTGCCAACTCTCACTTTACTTACTGCATCCTTGTACTTCGCTTCTACCATTCTCCCAAGCCATTCATCTGCTCCTAGTTTCGTCAGTGAGCATGCTACTTAATCAAATACTTTCTCCAAATCAATGAAAGCTAGGAATAGCAGTTTCTTCTAGAAACAAAGCCCAGTTGCATTACCTCTAGGTCTAATATTGTGTGTGTGTGTGTGTGTGTGTCAGTGGGTGAGAAGATGCTGTTACAAATGTATGATAAACGAACACTGGGTTAGAGCTGAGACTAATCCAAGTTCTTAAAACCCAACCTCTTAATCAGTGTAGAAACTATTCCATGGAACAAAGAATGGCAATAAAAAATGTATATCAGTCAACGCCTGTGGAAAGATGGACAAACATGTATAGATGCCATTATATCATTTATATAAGATATTACATAATCTACAACATTATTCTGCTAGAGTACGTTACTAAGGTTTTAACAGACCTTTATACGGTTATTTAAATAAAACTCTGAAGACACCTTACCCTAAACTTCCTCATTCTTCCTCTCGTCCGCTTCCGCCGTCGTCCATCTTTTCAAAGTTTCAATGAAGCAGACGATCGTTCAGTGTGCTGAAGCGCATGCGTGAACGGAGGGGGTGAAAGAAGAATTTTGTCCCACCACCACCACCACCTTCAACATATCTACTGACACCACCACTGCCACTTCCTTGGAGATCCCTACTCTTACCAGCACCTCGTCCGCTATAGCTACTTACACCGCCATCGCCATCTCCTTCAATATCTCTACTCACACCAGCAACCTTCTTCAATATATCTACTGACACTACCACCACTTTTACTCTCCCTATTTTCACTATCGCACTATGTCGCCTCCTATCCTCACATCACGGGATGGGATCTTCAACAACAGCCACATCCAGCCATTGAAAAAGTTTCCATAATCCAACGTGGTTAATCTCTCTATACATATAAAGCTGAAGTTGTCTGTGTATGGCAGGTTTGGTAGCCTTCAACTAACACTATCTCCTCCGAGATCCTGCGGCGCAAGTTGACCAAAATTGAGAGTATGATAGAAGAAGGCTTGCTCTTCCTTCCGTGGAAGAAAAAAATTCAAAGTGGACCATGTTAAGACCAAACATTATTTACATCAAAAAGGTGCTTTTTTTTCTATGAAAATCCCTATTTTTTACGATTTTTTTACTGCCTTGTCGCCATTTTTCAGTGTATTTCAACCAGAAAAATCTTCACTCAAAGAGAATAACAAGCTACAGAGTGTGAAATTTTACTTTTAAAAAATTCCAATTCTAAAGAATCGAAACAAACCCGAGCAACGCCGGATGATTCTGCTAGTTTTGAATAAAGAGAGTTTAGCTTCAGATTAATTTTGTTGTTGCTCCGTATTTCGTTTCCAAGAATCTCTATATATCATCTTGGTAGAGTTCATATTAAAATAATTCGTAGCAACCCTTAGGTTTCTTTATAACTTTATTATACAATGTTAGAATGTTGTCTGCGAAGACACAATTAATTACCTCCGTACAAATAAGTGTTTTTGTTAGCAATGACAAACAATTAGTTTTGACTTGGTGCAGCTGCGATTAATAAACACGGGGAAAAAAGGTGGGAATTGTTTGATTTTTGTTTTGGATCTTTTTTTGTAAATAGCATCAATGAAGAGGAAGGGCAAAGGGGTAATTTATATGTGATGAGGGTGGAGGCCAGGAGTAAAAACGGTTGAGAATCACTGGATTGTGCCATGGTAAGTTAGTAATGGTGTAGGATGGGTTACATAAAGGTATGTGCCACTATACATTCGTTCTTCACTCGTTCTTCTTATTCTAACTCATTTCCGTCTTCAGAAGGTGTCACTGAGGAGGTCACAGATGTGTGACGAAGGATTTCGGGATAATGGACATGAGTTAGAATCAGAACAGTTATAAACGAGTGAAGAGCAGATATATAATACGTATGTTTATTTGGTAAAGAAAAAAAAAACAAAACGACTGTCCCGAAATACAATGATACCTGTATAAAAAGGTAAGACAAAAACTGTACCAGTAAGGAATCAAAACCGAATCAGCTCTTAGTTCCAGGTTGTCCAAGGTGATTATTTATTTCAGATATAGTTTTGTATTCTAATTATGGAAATGAAATTCCTTTTGGGCATAAATTAATGGATCTTTTCGGTTTGAACGGCAGTTTTTTCTAGTGGTGTCATATGAAATTGTTACCCACAATTATGACCCTAATATCGATCTATTGCATTTCAATCTGGTTAGGGTTGGGGGAAGGGTATATTTTTTTCTTCACAAATGTAAATAAACCCAATCTGTTTCTTAAACGAGGGACATAGTCATACGGCACAGAATGGTTTTTTTTTACCTCAATAGACGTCATTGATTGGTTGAAATTGCAGAAATTGAAGAAAAAAATATCTTACAAGCTATAGAATTTTCTCAATAAAGCCAAGAGAAAAGATGTTTTATAAACACATTCTACCAGTATACGAAGTTTCAAATTTTTTAGTTACCTAGAAATTAAGTTAAAAACTGCCGTTCAAACCGAAAAGATCCAAATTAATAAATAAAATGTTAATAGTGAATTTTGGGTCATTTTAATCAATCGAAAGCCACAGACATATTGGTGCCTGTTTCCATGGTGACAGGCCAAGGTACAGTCTGCTCTTCACTTGTTTCTTTTTTCTTTTTTTTTTAAGAAACATTTTCGGTTGCTGTCCTCATATTTTTTTCCTGGACCTTTTCAACCTAAATAGAAGAAGTCTGACTGCAGCCAACTTGTTTAACCTTTCAAATATGATGAAGAAATTAAAAACCAAGAACAATGAACCACAACATTGAGTTCATCAACTGGAAAGATGCTACCCATATGCAACAAGTGGAAAGCATATGGACTTCTGTAAGACGAGGAAATAAACGATGTCGCGGCAAATACAGGTAAAAAAAAGTCACAGGTAAAAATGTCACAGGAAAAGAAGTCAACCACCACCACCAGCCATGCTATTGTGTTTTGCATTTAATTCAATTCATCAAAACTTTGCACAAAATATTTCATATAAGAAACCCTTTTATTTTGCCAGGGGTGTAGAATGGCACACAGTGAAACAGGAACCCAAATATTATGTAATTAGTTTCCCTCCTGTATGCCCTGAGTTCAAATTTCATAGTAACCAGTTTTGCCTTTTATTTCTCCTCTATCAATAAAATACCATAAAAGTCTCTTTGATGATCGATGGATCAACTCGGAATCATTCAGAGCCTTGTATTGATACAAAGAGAGAATTACTTTCAGGAATATTGCAATGAAAAGAAATGGCAAAGTGGAAGACTAAATGTTGCATAGTGTCTAGTTTTATCACTCTACCTTCAAAATTTAAAACCCCTTGAGGATAATTTCTGCTTTTCATTTCCATTCAACACAACAAGCAGAAAGCATGTGCTGAGTTTGTCCCAATCCATTATACCTCTCCCACCCCTATTCCCTCCCCCCTCTCCTTCTTATAAATCTATGACTTTGTACCACAGGAAATCCTTATTCTCTTGCAATTCAGTTAACAAACAAAAGGATGTAAAACAATAGCCTGTGTTTATGGTGGTGGTGGTGGTGGTGGTGGTGGTATACTGAGAAGTAGGGTCTCATATTTTAAGTGGTCCTATTATAATCTAAGCCCACAAGGGTCCCAGTCTCATCGCTGTGATCCCACAAAGCACACACCAATTATAATACATTGTCATCCAATACCTTTATACACCAATGATTGCTGTGGATATATATTTAGAAAGATAGATATACACCCGGGCAAACACTTGTGAAAGGAATCAACATGACTTCCACTGAAGCTTCAGAAACAAGCGAAATGGTCTCCTGTTGTCCAGATGGGAAATGAGAGTCTGCCAAAGGAGCTTCTCTATTCCCAACCAAAAGTAGGAAAATGAAGAAGAGGAGAGCAAAAAGAAAAGATACAAAGATGTTCTGAAAGTCAACTTCAAGAAATATGATATTGACACTAAGAACTGGGAGAGAAACACTGAGGGTTGCGAGCCCTGGAGATCCCTCATCAAAGAGTGGCTGACAACTTCTGCCAGGTAAGAAGAAAGAAAAGAGGAGTGGCAGAGAAGATAGACAATACAATGAAGATGGAACCCTTGACCCAGAACCACCTGCCCCACATGTGGAAGGAACTTCCAAGCAAGAATCAAATTCATCAGTCACCTCAGAATCCATCAGTAACTATAATAGCAAAGCAAAGACCGTCATACTCAACCTCGAGGGATAGCCATGATGATGCAGACTGGGAGACTGGAAGGTTTTGTGTCAAGATGTTTCTGTTGCATCACAGTGTGAGGAGGAGGGGGAGGGAGAGGAGGAGGAGGTCATCAGTCATAACTGTCAACCCTTGACTGGTTTTTTATTTTATAGACCCAGAAGAAATTTGAAGTCCAAATGTAAAGTACCAGAACAAAGCCACAAGAGACTTCTTCAACACTCCAATGGTTTAGCTGAAGAAATGATAGTTTCTTACTTAAACAAAAGGTCAATAATTTTGAGGGGACGAGGGTTTTCCAGGAATTCACTGGTGTTTTATTTTATCGACCGTAGATGGATGAATTGCAATGTTGACATTGACAGAATTTAACACAAAGATGTAGACATAAAATTCCAATATAATATGGTTTTTTCTAGACTAGGCAGAAGAGCAAAACGGTTCTGTCAATTTAACATCCAATATATTACTGCTCTTCATTTTGTCAGCCCCAGAAAGATATAAAAGTAAAGTTGAATTCAGTGGAATTAGAACTGACAACACATCCAGGGTTGTTCTGTTTCTACCAGTTCAGACTTAAGATGAAAAACAATACACAAAAATACAACAAATATAAATTATTTCACGAAGTTGCGACAAGTGTCTTGAGAAGCGAATATTTGTTTCTGTCTGTGGAGTAGAACCTTGCAGAAACACTGACAAGATTTATGACTTTCAACAAACTGAAATATAAATAAATAAGGATTTTTTTTACTTTGGTACCGATCCACAAATGTCAAAGGAAGAAATATAAGTCAATATCATCAAACATAATTAATTACGGGACTGAAATTTATATTTCATATTGATTGTGGCAGGAGGGGGTTAAAAATAAAGTTGAGCTTAGTTAAGATTTGAACTCAGAATGTAATTATACATGGTTAGGTATTTAGTTGGTTGTTCAACCGTTTCTATCATCTCATTAAGTAAAAAAAAAAGAAGAAGAGAAAACCAGAGAGAAAGAAAATAAAGAAGCATGAGTTGAGGAAGAAGTACATTGCTTGTTCTGTCATTTGATACAGTCTTGTTGGTTGTTAAGATTGCTTGAGTAATTCTTGAGGAAAAAAAATACAAGAAAAACGTTGATGGAAGTTGAAGCATATGAGTTGCATAATATCTCTCATGCTGCAGCAGCAGCAGCGGTAGCAGTGGCAGCAGCAGCAGTAGCAGTAGTGGTAGTGGTGGTAGTGGTGGTGGTGGTGGTGGTAGTCTGTTCCTTATTATCCTGAATGCAGTTATAAAATTCACATGTCATGGACCTGCCTTGGGTTTCTTCAGTGAACTACAGGAAAGCAACTCGTTCAGTTAATTCCATTCCTTCCAAAAATATATTCCCCTTTAGCAAATGAAGTCCATCAATTAAATGAAATCAGTATTTTTCTTATCTCCTATCATTTTGGTGAATCTCCATCATTTGACAGTGAGGAGGGGGTAGAGTCAGTTGTTTGATCAACTGAATTATCTGCTCTTGAATAACATTCTTAGTGGCTGAGTATTCCACAGATATGCGTACTCTTAATGTAATTCTCAGGCAGTGTGTGACAAAGCTGCACTTTTTGAATTCCAGGTACAATCCAGGTACCTTTTGGATTCCTGGTACTATTGTATTAATATTCAGATTATGCTTGTTTAACCAGACACAAAAAAAAAATGTTGTAGAGGAGCAAAGATACGGTTGATTGCCTATAAATGGGGTCTGATCTAAAAGTATCAGGGGACAGATGCTTTAAGAAAACTACAACCTATATCAATTCAGCATTTAATCCCCTTCAAAATTGTCCCCCTCTGAAGCCACATACTTTTCATTGATGGAAGCAATCCTAGAACTCTTTTTTGGGGGACAGCGATCAGCTGCCTCATCCCATTCTCTTGGATTTCCTCTTCCCCTTGAAATCTTCCACTGTGGAGACTGAATCTTGGTTTCAGGGTCATAACTATAAACCCACGATTCATCACCTGTTTTGGCCCTTTTTGAAAAGTTTTCTTTTTCCTTGACATCATCAAGGAGATCCTGAATAGCTGAAACCACATCTTGCTTTTAAGATGACCACACTCTACACTCATCACTACCAAGCACCATCATAAACAACACAAATGAGCAAGAATGTTATGATTCAGGGTGCATCCATGACAGAGTTCAAGGTCAACCTGTGCCAAGCAACTTCACTCTGTGTACTTTAGCACTATTACCATGACAACAGTCCCAGTACTTCTTGATCAGACCTTGTACATCTAATGTTTCCCTGACATAAAATAGAGTGTTTGACTCATATTGTTAATATCATTTACTAAATTAGGATTGAAGGACAAAACCATTTATATTTTAAAAGGGAAAATGAAAAATACTCACAATGGTTTCAAATATAATAAGCATGCTTCACTTACTTAAGCCTTTTGCTCCCAATGGAAAACAGAGGCCATTGATGAGTTTTCTCCACTGTTCCCAACTCTAAGCTGCTTTTTATGCTTCTCTCCAACAAAACCCCTGCTTTTTTCAGCTCCACCCCAGTATCTTCCCGGAGTCAAGGCCTTCATCTCCTATAACTTACTCCTTTTGAATTGTCATTGTTACTTCCAAAAATTTGCTTCTCTTTTTTTCTTGGTAGGGATGTTGACTCTACACAATTTCATTTTTACCTCTAGGAACAGGTGATCCATATTAGTTTGGCTTTCATCCTTTGACCCATCCAGCATAGGAAGTCCTGCTTGGTGTTTGTGTTCTGAGGGTCATTAAGGCATACATTCCACCGCACCACTTCAAGGAGAGAACCTTGTGGTGTATAATAAGCTCAAGATCACAAACAATATGGGACATGAGCAGCTGAAGACATCAAGCCAAATAATTGACCGGTGGTCACTTTATCTTCTTCCTCAAAAGGAAGACAATCAGTGAGATTCAAATTCAAGAAGTAAAGATATTCAAATAAATGCCACAGAGCAAAATTGATTTTGTGATTCTTTGACTCCAGACTCTAGATACATGCTAAAGCAGGTCTGGAGATTTTCGTTCGATTTACGTGTAGAGGCTCAAGTATAGCTGTGTGGTTAAGAAGTTTGCTTCCCAGCCACATGGTTTTGAGTTCAATTCCAGTGTGTGACACCTCAGGCAAGTGTCTTCTATATCAAGGGCCAACTAAAGCCTTGTGAATCAATTTGGTGGACAGAAACTGAAAGAATCCCAGCGTGAGGCCCACCTCAACCCATGTTTTCTTGAGTCTTCTTCTACTACAGGTTCCCTCCACAGTTAGAGATCAGCACTTCTTTACACAGCTGTCCTCATCCATATGTATCACATGACCATACGTGTGCAATCATCTTTCTTGCACATCACAGCTTTTCTCTCAAGATGCTTACACCCAGTCGTACATGTGCACTGACATTGCACATCCAGCAAAGCATACTGGCTTC
Organism: Octopus sinensis; assembly: GCF_006345805.1. Taxonomy (NCBI): domain Eukaryota; kingdom Metazoa; phylum Mollusca; class Cephalopoda; order Octopoda; family Octopodidae; genus Octopus; species Octopus sinensis. Next base: position 11,830,468 of record NC_042999.1, on the reverse strand, counting down.
ATTTCTTTCAAGCCTACACATGTTCTTGGCTGTCACAACCCATGTTTGACTGCCATGCTGCATAGTGGTTTGCACACAGGCATCAAAGAATCTGCCTTTAATCCTGAGAGAGGGGCACTTTGTTACCAGCAGAGGTAGGAGCTCTCTGAACTTTGCCCAGCCTAATCTTATTCTCACAGCCATGCTCTCAGAGCATCCACCTCCACTACTAATTTGGTCACCTAGATAACGGAAGCTGTCTACTACCTCCAGCTTACCCCTCTGGCAGTTGATGGAGTCTGTTTTCTATGCATTTTCAGTGTTTATTGTACAAGGGCATCTTCTACACACAAAGATTATTTTCCCTGTTAACCTTCTTCTGATATTGCTGCACCTCATATGTGTGCATAGCTTACACTGGGTGCATCTTATGGAGTTTATACCTACACCTTTTCTACAGATTGAGCAGGGCCATCTACCTGAAGGGATTTGTGATTTGTCTGCCTTACGTGTGTGTGTGTGCACACATGTGTGTGCATGCGAGTGTGTGTGTGTGTGTGCGTGCGAGTGTGTGTGTTTGTTCCCTACCACAGCTTGAAAATCAGTGTTGGTGTGTTTACGTCCCTGTAACTTGGCAGTTCAGCAAAAGACACTGATAGAATTAGGTGCAGACTTTAAAAAAAAAAAAAGTACTGTAGTGAATTCACTCAACTAAAAAACTCTTCAAGGTGGTGCCCCAGCAGGGCCACAGTTTAATGACTGAAACAAGTAAAAGATAAAAGATACAGTGGTAAATAGCCAGCCAAATCCGCTTCCATGCTTCCAGCTTTTACAGATTGATGATAGCTTGTTTCTAGCACGATGGAGAAGCAAAAAGAAGTATATTCCAGGCCAAACACTGACTCTGCTAAATGCCATGCTGACCCCGCTGCCGTCAAAGAAATTCAATTATGGCTGTGAGTAATGAGCGGGATAAGATTAAAACAAACAGAAAAATGACTAAAGGAGAAAAACAGCAGAAACATAAGCTTGAAATTCTCTTAATAAGAAGACATTAAACCTACATGTAACCCCCTGGGGAAGGATCCGATTCCACAGTTTTCAGCATAGATGTGGTGGGTGGATGTGTGTGAGTGTGTGTGCATATGTATGTATGGATGGATGGACAGATGCGTATGTATGTACATATGTATGTGTGTATGTATGTGTGTGTATGTGTATGAATGCTTATACATGTATGTGTGTGTGTGCGTGAATGTATAAGTGTATGTATGTGTGTTTATGTGTACATTAACCAAAAGTGCGTCAACTAAGGAATTTAACAAGTTAAAAATACCCTTCACCACCTCTGAAGAAGTTTATACTTCGAAAGAAGAAGAAGAAGAAGAAGAAGATCTCCCCCCTCCATGTTCCCTCCCACCTCTCCTTTCACTTCCTCAGAGTTGGCACATTGAAAGGAAAGCAGCATCAAGAAGTACCGATCTCTTCTGATGGAGAGAACATGTGGAAGGGGTAGTCCTAGGAAGACATGGGATGAAGTCATGCAAAAGGATCTTCAGACGTTTGGGCCTCACAGAGGAGACGACAAAGAACCAAGGCTTCTCCTAGTTTCCTGTGCTAAGTAAGATCATGGTTGTCCTTGCATACAGGTAGGTTCCCCCACCCCTGTATCTCACTTCAGCTGAAACATCGTGATCTTGTGGGATTGTGGGGGCTGGTCCCGTATAAGAAGCACCTATGATAGTGATGGTGATGATGATGATGATGATAAATTTGTTTCGTTTCATCAATTTAAAATGTAAACGAAAACCAGATTCTAAGGAATGTATAAAGTTAATGAAAATAAACCGAAAACAGCAGAATTAAATCTTGATTGACATTCGATACCTCTGCTTTCCTTTCTCCTTGTGCACGTGTGTGTGCGTGTGTATAGTTGTATGCATATATATATTTACACATATATACATAGATATTTCCTCAAACTTGTATATAAAGGTAGATGGATAGATAGATAGATAGATAAATAGATGCATATATATATACATACATGTGCATAGAGTAACATGTAGGTTAATTATTTGTTCCCAGTTGCAGTATGAAAGTGCTGCTCTCCTGTGTTCTCTGCAAAGCTAGATTTTCCTTCAAAGTTTAGCCATAAAACTAAGAGAAAAGAAACTGAATTTCTTTCTGGATTAAGTTGCAAATGCTGATAAGATTTTGTCAAGTGAGTGAGCACACAGCCTTTAGTATGTCGAAGTTGCTTAAGAACCAACCTAGTACTGTTCTAAATATATTCTCCATCATCATCATCATCATAATCTAATGTCCACTTTTCCATACTGGCATGGGTTGGATGGAATTTGTTAGGGCAAATTTTTTCTGGCCAGATGCCTTTCCTGTTGCCAACCTTCACCTGTGTCTAACTTTTTCCTTTTGAATGGACATGTTTTTCACAGAAGTCTGGAAACAAATGAGACCACTTGTATAACAGTGAAGCTCATTTACAACATGCAACGTCAAAGCAAGGATACACACATGTGTGTGCGCACGCACACACACATACATGCATCATCATCATCATTTAACATCCATTTTCCATGTTGGCATGGGTATATATTATTATTATTATTATTATTATTATTATTATTATTATTATTATATTATTATTATTATTATTATTATTATTATTATTATTAATAATAATAATAATAATGAGTACTGAGGCGTGTTTATCCACAAATTTTTGTTTTATTATTCCATACAGCATATTATAATGACCTATGCCACATGTTTCCAACTCCTCCCAGTTGTGAACTCAGCCTTGTATTATTACTGGTACAGTTTGATTAGGGTCCATCCCTTTGGTCGTCCTCAAGGTGAACTGAAGGAAGAATATTTGAGTCAGAATTCCATGGGTTGCGATGGACTTCTTTCAGGTTTCAGGTTTCAAATTCTGTCCACTAAATCTATTCACAGGGCTTTGTCCTGGGGCTACAGTGGAAGATACCAAGGGTCTGTGCACTGGGACTGAACCCAAACTGAAATGGTTGTGAAGCAAGTTTCTCAACCACACAGCCACATTTACACTTGTTATATATACAATAAGGTTTCCAGGCATTATCCCAATGAAAAATGAAATATCGCTTCTTGTTCAATGAGCAAAGTTAAGCAACACGGAACCAAATTAATTCTTAGGTGACCCATTGAGAAATTTAGGAGATGGAAGCATCTTTTTGTTTGACACTGCTTCTTGGCTGAAAGGTTAAAAACTTCACTTTGCTATCATGAAGTCAGGGGTTCAGTCTCCATGGATCTTTTGCAAGACGTGTCTTTTACGCCATATTCTAGTCTATTGGCTTGCAAGCTAATTTGTGACCTCACAGTTGCCAGTGCCATGTAAAAATCACCCATGATGATGCCACATGAAAAATACCCATGCTGCTGCCACATAAAACACCAGTGATGTATACCATGTATACAGCCCCTGTACTGGTTCCACATGAAAAGCACTAGAAATGGTACCATGTAAAATACACACAATGCACCCTGTAAAGTGGTTGGTGTTAGGAAGGGTATCCAGCTGTAGGAACCAAGCTAAAATAGACAAATGGACATGGTGTAGCTCCCCAGCTCCCCAGCTCCTGTCAAACCTTCCCACCCATGCCGGCTTGAAAGATGGTGATAGTGATGATGATGATGATGATGGTGATGATGATGATGACGATTTTACAACCCACAGGTCAACACAAATGTTGGGAATTAAATTGAATAGATGGAAACTGTATGGAAGCTCTTCAGATGGATTGTATTTGTAATTTAAAGATCCAGCCTTGCCATACTGTGTTGATCCTACCTGAGAAGTATGTTAACGATACACAAATCAATGACATCTTTCTTCAGGTGCCACATCCAGAATCTTGGACAGAGACAGATTATGTCCTGCCACAATTCTTTGTTCTTTGCTTTCTCAAACATTTTCCACTTCCTGATGTTTGATGCCTCTTTCTTCCAACCAATTCATCAAGTCTGACATCCATATCAACCTTTTCCTGCCTCTGCTTTTCTTCCCCTTCACTCTTTCTGATCATTGCTAAATTCTCCAGGCCCTCTTTCATCATCACATGACCAAGAAATCTCAGTTATTTGGCCCTTATCTCACAAAGCAGTTCCCTATTTACTGCAGCCCTTGTCATACTCAGACATTTAATTGCTAATTCAATGAAAAAGGTAGTTTAGTTGATTGAATAACTGAACACTCATCGTTGCCACTGACGAGGTCCTCGTTACGTTGTAAGAGAACAAGAAGGAAGTTTTAATTGTCTTGTAAACTTCATATTAAAGTCCATACATGTGTGAGACTCTGTGTGTGTGTGTGTGTGTGTGTGTGTGTGTGTGTGTGTGTGTGTGTGTGTGTGTGCGCGTGTGTGTATTGTGTTCCAGTGCTGCTTTTAGATTTCAGGTATTGGTGCCAACTAGCTTATCTAATTAATTTTAATTTGTTATTGAAACTAGAATAACAATTAATTAGTTAACATACCAGGTTCTGTTGAAACATAGAAGAGCTGGATTAGAGGGAGAAAATACCAAAAACCGTTTCCACATCTGGCTTTTAAGAATGTGCAACCATTGCATTGTATTGGTGGGGCTTGTTGCAGAATCGTCATCATCATCATCATCATCATCATCATCATCATTGTCATTGTCATCACCATTGCCCTCTCCATCATCATTTTTGTCGTTGTCATCATTAACATCATCATTATCATCAACATCCTCATCAATTAATTAATTAACTAGACCATGGTAATAATGGTTTCTGATTCAGACACATCTCCAACTTCTCCAGCAGTGATTCAAAAACCAAGTCATACAGAAGCAATGAAATGGTGGACCATTCCTGGTGGACCAAGAGTGTAACACCAAGCAGGTGCTGCCATACGATGCACCAATCCAACCTCTGAACACCATGATGGAGCCAACTGTATTTAATACAAACAGCCAGGTGCCAGGGACTTAACGAACAAATTAGACAGGGTCACACCATGCGATCCATCATGTGTTGACTCTGATGACCAGATCTTCCAGGAATCGAATTGTCTGCTTTTGATCAACATTTGCGACACCAAGTGAGAAACATTATCATTGTGGATGCAAGTTTAAGTTGTTGTTGTTGTTGTTGTTGTGTGGTGATGATGGTGGTGGAGGTGGAGATGGTGGTGGTGGTGGATGACTTTTTGTCAACCCCTCTGTCTCATCAAGCCATCTTGCTTTCTGTATAAATGTATGTGCTCGTACACGTGTGTGTGTGGGGGGAGGGGTATCACTGTATTCTCAAGAACTCCCTACTCATGCAATCTGGGTAATCCTCTACCATTGCATTTAAATCCACATTCTTGTACTTGGCACATCACCACCATCTCTCTCTCTCTCTCTCTTTCTCTTTCTCTTTCTCTCTCTCTCTCTTTCTCTCTCTCTCTCTCTCTCCTTATAACTGGAGTAACCATATGCTTCCTCTACAGCAAGACACCTGCTTCTGCCCTTCTGTCACACTCGGGCCTCTTATCCCTGGCACAAAACTACCTCCTTCAATACCACTCCCCCTCTCTTGAAGAAACTATGTCTTGCAAGTTACTTGGTGACCTTGTGAAAAACACCCAGTACAATCTGTGAAGCAGTTGGCCTTAGGAAGGCCATCCAGTTGTAGAAACCAAAGCCGACAGTCAAGCTTGGCACAGTCTTCTGGCTTTGCCAACTCCTGTCAAACCATCCAACCCATTTACCAACATGGAAGACAGACATTAGATTATGACGATGGTGGTGGTGATATATACATAAACCATTATACTTGGCATTTGCTGAACTAGAGAAGACCTTTGATAGATTACCCTACTGTGTGATATGATGGGCTCTGTGGAGGGTAGGAGTAGACAAGTGGCTTCTGAAAGCTGTACAGGGTATGTGCAGGGGCAGTGTCAGTAAGGTGAGAGTTAACCCCAAGTAGAGTGAAGAATGTGGTGTACAGGGAGGTGTTCAGCAAAGCTCAATCCTCAGTCCCCTACTTTTCATTATTATCTTCCAGGCCATAACAGAGGGATTCAAGACTGACAGACCCTGGCAGCTACTAGATGCTGATGATCTTACCCTCATAGCAGATTCGATATCAGAGTTAGAAAAGAAATTCCAGGTGTGGAAGCAAAACCTGGAATCAAAGGAAGGGTCTTAAGGTTAACTTAGCACAACAGACAGGATTCTACCCACTTCAGGTGATATGTAGGAAAGGTGTAGGCTGGAATTCCATATGGTATGCCTAGTGTAAGCAATGGACACACAAGAGGTGCTGTGGAATAATAGGAAGGTTATCAGAGAAAGTGGTGTCCGTTTGTAGAAGATGCAAAAAGGCCATAAAAAATACAAATACTCGGGATATTTCTGCCACCTAGGGGATCAAATTAGTTGGGGGGGGAGGATGTATGGAAAGTGTAATAGCTAGAAAAAGAATTGGATGGATGAAATTCAGAGAACGTTTACATCTGTTGGCAACCAAAGGTCTCTCTCTGAGTGAAAGGAAGATTGAATGATGCATGTGTACAGACAGCAATGCTACATGGTAGTGAGACATGGGCCCTGAATGTCGAAGACATACAAAGGCTAGAGAGAAATGAAGCTAGTATGCTCGGCTGGATGTGCAATGCAATTGTACTTGTTCAACAGAGTGCCAATGTGTTAGGAATAAGATGAATTAGATGCAGTGTGCAAGAGAGAAGACTGCATTGGTTTGGTTATGTGATGCTGTTGGCTGTCAACTGTTCCATAACGAAGTGCTAATCATTCAAAGTAGATGGAACTTGTGGAAGAGGGAGACCCAGGAAGACATGGGACGAAGCACTGAAGGATGACCTCAGGACACTGGACATTTTGGAGGGGATGACAAAGGACCATGATACCTGATGCTTTGCTGTCCTCCACAGCAGAAGTGTTAAGGCTGTTGCCTCTCATAAAGGGGATTAGCCTGCAAGAGCCCTATGCTGGTGCCACATAAAGAGCACTTGTGCCAGCACCATGTAAAAGCATTTGTGCGGAGCCATCTTAAAAGCACCCAACACACACTGTAAAGTGGTCGGTGTCAGGAAATTAGGAAAGGCATCCAGCCGTAGAAACCAAGCCAAATCAGACTAGAACCTGGTCCAGCTTTCTGGCTTGCCAGCTCTGGTCAAACACTCCGACCCATGCCAACATGGGAAACAGATGTTAAAGGATAATGAGGATGATGATGATGATGATGATAAATAAATGTATTTGTGTGTGTGTGTGTGTGTGTGTGTGTGTGCTTTCTAGACAGTCAATGTAGGCTGATTGATTTCAAGGATGTGTTCCTTTGAAAAGGAACCCCAGCAACAACACAAACACATTTGCTTTATTGTTTTATTCTAATCTTCTTGGTTTTAAAGAATGCTGTGGATACAACTGTTAACAGTCAATTTTTGAAATCACAAGAGTTGATGCAGAGCCGTGCCCTGTTCTGTAACAGATACAAGAGAGATACAAGAGAGATACAAGAGAGATACAAGAGAGATACAAGAGAGATACAAGAGAGATATTTCCAGCACAAAGATACCTCTCTGTCTCTCCATAAAAATGTGAGGCTTGCATGATGGAGATGCATATCGTGTTTTGTGTTGAGACCAGACAGCAGCAGGAGGTCTGCAATAAAATTTATGATTAAATGCAAGTCAGTCTATTTGGTTAATTTACAAGATAATAACTAATCTATTCTCAAGTGCACGTCAACATTAAAAGACAGTTCATTAGAAGTTTGAATGCAATTAACTTTAATAGCTTTAACTGTAATGGCTTCTCGGTAATAAAGGGAGATAACTAATCCATCTGCTTTGTTTATTTCTTGTTAAGTTCGTCTGCCATTTTTTTTTTGGAAGCCTGCCAACATCATTATTTAGTAATATTTAACTTTATGCACAAGTGCTGTTTACTTTAAACTTCCCATTCTTTGTCAGTGGACCATTTATTTCCTCTTACAAATAGCTGCATAAGTGAAGTATCTTTTTCAAGTTTTTTATATTTTTACAATAGCAATTACGAAAGACTTCAGTGAGGAAAATGTTACCATCATCATTCAAAGTCGTTATTCCATGCTGGCATTTGTTGGATGGTTTGACAGGATCCAACAGGTCCGTGGAGAGTATTGTGCCCCATCATCTACTTTGGATAGGTTTCTATGGCTGGAGGCTCTTCCTAACACTAACAACTCTACATCATGTTTTGGGAGCTTTTTTCATGGCACCAGCGCAAGTGAGGTTCAAAACTACAAACCCTGAGAAAATGGGTTCATGCTATGAAAAGAGAGGTCAGAGCAGAAAAAGGTTTCTTACTAGCGAGGGACCACATGACTACCCACATGAGAGAAGAAGAAGAAGAAGAAGAAAAAGAAGAAGTTATGAAAATACTACAAAATGGTGACCTTTCTAAGTCTCACTAGTTTGCAACTGTTCAAAGAGTTTCTATGTCAGATCATTGTTTGGTCAGTCATTGGTTTTAGTTATTTTTAGATTACGGTTAGAAAATAGTGAACAAAGTTATACCCTTGGCTGGTTGTTTTGAACAGGCTCCATAAATATCTGTCAGCAAAGAGACCGGAATCATTGAGAATGAGATAAATACATGGGAAGCTGGCCTTGAGGAGTGGTTTTGTTTTGATCTCTGATTTAAATCTCTTCTACTTCCTTACATTTCTGGAACAGTTATAAACTTTACCGTTTCTTTTAAGAAACAGATTGCCAAAAAATAAATGGTTTTCTAACTTTGGCACCAGGCCAACAATTTTGAGAGGTAGAAATAAACAAGAAGACATTGATCCCAGTTCTTAACTGATTCTTTATTTTGTTGCCCCCAGAGGAACGAAAGGCAAAGTCAACCTTGGCAGGATTTGAAATCAAAATGTAAAAAGTTGGAAGAAATGCCACAAAGCATTTTATCCAAGACGCTAATGGTTCTGCAGTTCCCTTGCCTTACTGCAAGAGAGCTTAATTTAAATGGTGTGCCCAGGGGAATTGCACCTGTGGGTCCGCTCAGGCTATGTCAATGAATGTACTAATATTGATCTATCTGTATCTTGGTGTGGATGCGATTTGACAGAAATCTGGCTGCTATGTCTAGCAGATCAAACGACCACATAGAGGCGCCCAACTTCGGGGTGGGGGTGGAAGAAGAAGAACAACAACAACAACAACGAGAAGAAGAAGAAAGTTTGAGTTTCCAAACAGGGAGGGAAAACAATTTTTTTCTTTCTTCTATTTTATATTTCTTCCTATTCTTTCCTAAATAATTCTTTGGTGACTTTCCTATTGATTGTTTTTAATGTCAACACCATTGTTCTGAAAGAGGAACCTCTCCTTTACCCCCAGAAAGACGATCTACTTTTCTCTAATTTACGCAATATCAGACACCAGCATCTTCTTTCTCTTCTACCACCACCACCATCCCCTCTTTCTCTCCTTCTCTCTCCCTCTCCTTCACTAAACAGTATCACTAACACAACCAAACGGATGTAACCATTCAGAGAAACTAATTGATTTTCTTCCAATGTCATCATCTTATTTTCCCCGCTTGCTTCAGTTGTTTTCATTTGGGGAGAATCTGCTAAGGTGTTTATTTAGGCAACAATATGGCAAACACTTCCTGCACCATTGAAATCTTATTTTTGGCAAGCTCTGTGTCGAGTAACGATAACATAAACAAGAAAGATGATAATACAAACGAGGAGAATGGTAATATAAAAGAGGAAAGAACATTGGCTTGTGTCAGCAAGGCGACTAAGTGTAGGAATTGTGGTGGAAGTTTAAAATTAATTACGAAATGTTTCGTCCCGGAAGTTAAAATAATGGAAGAGTTGTTATGAAATTTCAAGTTTATTATATAAGTCAACCAATTAGTGACATATGGAAGATGTATGGAAACGTCCGTCTTCCAAACACATTCAGTCCGCCTTCCTTTTCCTTTTCTTTATTCTTCTAACTCTACCATCGTTGTCATCATTTTAACATCCACTTTTAGTTGAGATGAAATTTGTTGAGGAACATTTCCTATGGCTGGATGCTTTTCCAGTCACCAACTCTTTCATGCTTCCAAGCATGGTAATGTTTCCCCATGGTAAAAAAATGGTTTTTCATGGAAAATTGGAAACGAAGAATACTGCTCATGTGAGAATGACGCTCGTTTGCAATTGTCATCTAATGAGAAGAGAAGAAGACACAAACACACACATTCACCACACACTCACACACACACAAGCACACACACAAGCACACATATGATGGGCTTCTTTTAGTTTCCATCTACCAAATCTACTCACAAGGCTTTTAGTCAACCTGGAACTATAGTAGAAGACACTTGTCCAAGGTGCAATGCGGTGGGGCTGAACCATGTGGTTGGGAAGCTACCTTCTTGACCGCCGCACAATTATGTGTGTGCACCAGTGAATTTATATTTGATCTCCATGAAGTCAAAAAAGAAGCCAAAAATATCAAGAAGCACCAATGTTAGCTATTAGTACAATACTTTTACTACCTAACTCTGTTTTTTGATATTTAACAAAGAATTTTTTCGTTATGACACCATAATGGTCATGGTGGCAGTTGATGAAGATACTGGAGGTGATGGTGGTTGTAGTAGTAGCAGCAGCAGCAGCAGTAGTAACACTGAGTTGGACTGTAGCTGAATGCATAGATTGTTTCTAGCACCTCTTCAAAGATACAGTGGAGCAATTGGTCAATTCTTTGGTCCCTTCAAGCAACAAGACAAAATGACTAACGATTTTATTGTAGACAAAGTTCTGGAAGTTGGCACAATTCTTCACTTGCCATAAACGATTGAAATTAAACGAAACCCTTGCAAGAAGGAATCTAAGCAGCCCAAAGCCAATATTGGAATCATGCCCCCCCCCACCACCACCACCACAATCCAAGAGCCCACGCCTCCTACAATATGATACCCATGTCAAATACTAATGGCTTTATATATCCTTTAGTATGCTCTACCTCACCCCCCTGGGACTCCATGAGCTGGGGCAGGAGGCAAACTTAATTGAATCTACTGTACAAGTCAATTATATGTGACCCCTGCTGTTGACAGCTGCAAACTGCAACAGACGAGATTTTACTTTAAAAAAAATGCATTTTACCAGAATTTTATTAAGTTGCAAGAATTTGGAGATTGTTTTCTTTCCAATATAATTGGCAAACAAATTGTGATTTCTGAAATTTCACTCTATACATATGAATTACAAATACATATCATCATCATCATCATCATCATTATTATTATTATTATTATAAAATTTCTTTTATTAGCCTCAAGGGTATCAATGACGGGGACATTCATCACTAACAGTTTGCAAAATACCTTGGAGGCAATACTGGACAAACTCAATAATAATAATAATAATAATAATAATAATAGTAATAATAATAACAACAATAATAATAATAAAGGAGGCCAGCAATTTTGAGTGGAGGGGCAATTTGATTGTAATGACCTCAGTATTTGACTGGTAGTTATTTGATGAACCCTGAAAGGATAAAAGCGAAACTGAGCCTTGATAATATGGAGCAGTGAAAGAGAGATGCTGGTGTGTTGTGGGGTGAGTTGCAGGAGTGCATGGGGAAGAGAGAGAGGGGCAGGCAGAGAGTATGAAGAGGGACAGGCAGAGAGAGAATCTGGTGGCAGGTGGGAGTGATCGATGAAGGTGAGGTTGGAGGGAAGAGTCTTAATGGACGAAGGGCGAATAAGGAAGGGGTTATGAGTTGTTAGAAAAATGATATAAGGTAAGAACTTTAGTTTAGGGAGGTGATGGGGAGTGAGGAGTGGAGGAGTTGAAGGGGAAAGCAATCGACCAAATATCCCAGTTGTGCATTTACACACACACACACACACACAGCTCTAATATAACTCAGTTCCACCAACGTAAGCAAGTCTTGTGAAGAAATGCATATTGCCAGCCATGTTAGTACTGTTATTTCGTCCATGAAGCTCAAGGTCCTGGATTCCAGAATGAAAATAGGTTTTATTCTAAAGCATTGTGCAACTGTCCCCTAATAAGAAAATTATAATAAAAGTCCAGACACTTTCAGATCAGAGATAATTGCCATAATTAGGCAGTGAGCAGGCAGAATCGTTAGCATGCCAGGCGAAATGCTTTGCATGACAGGCAAAATGCTTTGCTTAACAGGCAAAATGCTTAGCATGACAGACATAATACTTAGCATGACAGGCAAAATGCTTTGCATGACAGGCAAAATGCTTTGCATGCCAGGCAAAATGCTTAGCATGACAGACATAATACTTAGCATGACAGGCAAAATGCTTTGCATGACAGGCAAAATGCTTTGCATGACAGGCAAAATGCTTAGCATGACAGACATAATACTTAGCATGACAGGCAAAATGCCTTGCATGACAGGCAAAATGCTTTGCATGACAGGCAAAATGCTTAGCATGACAGACATAATACTTAGCATGACAGGCAAAATGCTTTGCATGACAGGCAAAATGCTTTGCATGACAGGCAAAATGCTTTGCATGACAGACATAATACTTAGCAAGACAGGCAAAATGCTTTGCATGACAGGCAAAATGCTTAGCATGACAGACATAATACTTAGCATGACAGGCAAAATGCTTTGCATGACAGGCAAAATGCTTTGCATGACAGGCAAAATGCTTAGCATGACAGACATAATACTTAGCATGACAGGCAAAATGCTTTGCATGACAGGCAAAATGCTTTGCATGAGAGGCAAAATGCTTAGCATGACAGACATAATACTTAGCATGACAGGCAAAATGCTTTGCATGACAGGCAAAATGCTTTGCATGACAGGCAAAATGCTTAGCATGACAGACATAATACTTAGCATGACAGGCAAAATGCTTTGCATGACAGGCAAAATGCTTTGCATGACAGGCAAAATGCTTAGCATGACAGACATATACTTAGCATGACAGGCAAAATGCTTTGCATGACAGGCAAAATGCTTTGCATGAGAGGCAAAATGCTTAGCATGACAGACATAATACTTAGCATGACAGGCAAAATGCTTTGCATGACAGGCAAAATGCTTTGCATGACAGACAAAATGCTTAGCATGACAGACATAATACTTAGCGTGACAGGCAAAATGCTTTGCATGACAGGCAAAATGCTTTGCATGACAGGCAAAATGCTTAGCATGACAGACATAATACTTAGCATGACAGGCAAAATGCTTTGCATGACAGGCAAAATGCTTTGCATGACAGGCAAAATGCTTTGCATGACAGGCAAAATGCTTAGCATGACAGACAAAATGCTTTGCATGAGAGGCAAAATGCTTAGCATGACAGACATAATACTTAGCATGACAGACATAATACTTAGCATGACAGGCAAAATGGTTTGCATGACAGGCAAAATGCTTAGCATGACAGACATAATACTTAGCATGACAGGCAAAATGCTTTGCATGACAGGCAAAATGCTTAGCATGACAGACATAATACTTAGCATGACAGGCAAAATGCTTTGCATGAGAGGCAAAATGCTTTGCATGACAGGCAAAATGCTTTGCATGACAGGCAAAATGCTTTGCATGACAGACATAATACTTGCATGACAGGCAAAATGCTTGCATGACAGGCAAAATGCTTTGCATGACAGGCAAAATGCTTAGCATGACAGCCATAATACTTAGCATGACAGGCAAAATGCTTTGCATGCCAGGCAAAACATATCAGGCAAAATGCTTAATATGGCAGGCAAAATGCCTAGCATGACAGACATAATACTTAGCATGACAGACATAATACTTAGCATGACAGGCAAAATGCTTTGCATGAGAGGCAAAATGCTTAGCATGACAGACATAATACTTAGCATGACAGGCAAAATGCTTTGCATGACAGGCAAAATGCTTAGCATGACAGACATAATACTTAGCATGACAGGGAAAATGCTTTGCATGACAGGCAAAATGCTTTGCATGACAGGCAAAATGCTTAGCATGACAGACATAATACTTAGCATGACAGGCAAAATGCTTTGCATGACAGGCAAAATGCTTTGCATGACAGGCAAAATGCTTAGCATGACAGACATAATACTTAGCATGACAGGCAAAATGCTTTGCATGACAGGCAAAATGCTTTGCATGACAGGCGAAATGCTTAGCATGACAGACATAATACTTAGCATGACAGGCAAAATGCTTTGCATGACAGGCAAAATGCTTTGCATGACAGGCAAAATGCTTAGCATGACAGACATAATACTTAGCATGACAGGCAAAATGCTTTGCATGACAGGCAAAATGCTTTGCATGAGAGGCAAAATGCTTAGCATGACAGACATAATACTTAGCATGACAGGCAAAATGCTTTGCATGACAGGCAAAATGCTTTGCATGACAGACAAAATGCTTAGCATGACAGACATAATACTTAGCGTGACAGGCAAAATGCTTTGCATGACAGGCAAAATGCTTTGCATGACAGGCAAAATGCTTAGCATGACAGACATAATACTTAGCATGACAGGCAAAATGCTTTGCATGACAGGCAAAATGCTTTGCATGACAGGCAAAATGCTTTGCATGACAGGCAAAATGCTTAGCATGACAGACAAAATGCTTTGCATGAGAGGCAAAATGCTTAGCATGACAGACATAATACTTAGCATGACAGACATAATACTTAGCATGACAGGCAAAATGGTTTGCATGACAGGCAAAATGCTTAGCATGACAGACATAATACTTAGCATGACAGGCAAAATGCTTTGCATGACAGGCAAAATGCTTAGCATGACAGACATAATACTTAGCATGACAGGCAAAATGCTTTGCATGAGAGGCAAAATGCTTTGCATGACAGGCAAAATGCTTTGCATGACAGGCAAAATGCTTTGCATGACAGACATAATACTTAGCATGACAGGCAAAATGCTTTGCATGACAGGCAAAATGCTTTGCATGACAGGCAAAATGCTTAGCATGACAGCCATAATACTTAGCATGACAGGCAAAATGCTTTGCATGCCAGGCAAAACATATCAGGCAAAATGCTTAATATGGCAGGCAAAATGCCTAGCATGACAGACATAATACTTAGCATGACAGACATAATACTTAGCATGACAGGCAAAATGCTTTGCATGAGAGGCAAAATGCTTAGCATGACAGACATAATACTTAGCATGACAGGCAAAATGCTTTGCATGACAGGCAAAATGCTTAGCATGACAGACATAATACTTAGCATGACAGGAAAATGCTTTGCATGACAGGCAAAATGCTTTGCATGACAGGCAAAATGCTTAGCATGACAGACATAATACTTAGCATGACAGGCAAAATGCTTTGCATGACAGCAAAATGCTTTGCATGACAGGCAAAATGCTTAGCATGACAGACATAATACTTAGCATGACAGGCAAAATGCTTTGCATGACAGGCAAAATGCTTTGCATGACAGGCGAAATGCTTAGCATGACAGACATAATACTTAGCATGACAGGCAAAATGCTTTGCATGACAGGCAAAATGCTTTGCATGACAGGCAAAATGCTTAGCATGACAGACATAATACTTAGCATGACAGGCAAAATGCTTTGCATGACAGGCAAAATGCTTTGCATGAGAGGCAAAATGCTTAGCATGACAGACATAATACTTAGCATGACAGGCAAAATGCTTTGCATGACAGGCAAAATGCTTTGCATGACAGACAAAATGCTTAGCATGACAGACATAATACTTAGCATGACAGGCAAAATGCTTTGCATGACAGGCAAAATGCTTTGCATGACAGGCAAAATGCTTAGCATGACAGACATAATACTTAGCATGACAGGCAAAATGCTTTGCATGACAGGCAAAATGCTTTGCATGACAGGCAAAATGCTTTGCATGACAGGCAAAATGCTTAGCATGACAGACAAAATGCTTTGCATGAGAGGCAAAATGCTTAGCATGACAGACATAATACTTAGCATGACAGACATAATACTTAGCATGACAGGCAAAATGGTTTGCATGACAGGCAAAATGCTTAGCATGACAGACATAATACTTAGCATGACAGGCAAAATGCTTTGCATGACAGGCAAAATGCTTAGCATGACAGACATAATACTTAGCATGACAGGCAAAATGCTTTGCATGAGAGGCAAAATGCTTTGCATGACAGACATAATACTTAGCATGACGGACATAATACTTAGCATGACAGGCAAAATGCTTTGCATGCCAGGCAAAGTGCTTAGCATGACAGACATAATATTTAGCATGACAGGCAAAATGCGTTGCATGACAGACATAATACTTAGCATGACAGGCAAAATGCTTTGCATGACAGGCAAAATGCTTAGTATGACAGACATAATACTTAGCATGACAGGCAAAATGCTTTGCATGACAGGCAAAATGCTTAGCATGACAGACATAATACTTAGCATGACAGGCAAAATGCTTAGCATGACAGACATAATACTTAGCATGACAGGCAAAATGCTTTGCATGACAGGCAAAATGCTTTGCATGACAGACATAATACTTAGCATGACAGGCAAAATGCTTTGCATGACAGGCAAAATGCTTAGCATGACAGCCATAATACTTAGCATGACAGGCAAAATGCTTTGCATGCCAGGCAAAACATATCAGGCAAAATGCTTAATATGGCAGGCAAAATGCCTAGCATGACAGACATAATACTTAGCATGACAGACATAATACTTAGCATGACAGGCAAAATGCTTTGCATGAGAGGCAAAATGCTTAGCATGACAGACATAATACTTAGCATGACAGGCAAAATGCTTTGCATGACAGGCAAAATGCTTAGCATGACAGACATAATACTTAGCATGACAGGGAAAATGCTTTGCATGACAGGCAAAATGCTTTGCATGACAGGCAAAATGCTTAGCATGACAGACATAATACTTAGCATGACAGGCAAAATGCTTTGCATGACAGGCAAAATGCTTTGCATGACAGGCAAAATGCTTAGCATGACAGACATAATACTTAGCATGACAGGCAAAATGCTTTGCATGACAGGCAAAATGCTTTGCATGACAGGCAAAATGCTTAGCATGACAGACATAATACTTAGCATGACAGGCAAAATGCTTTGCATGACAGGCAAAATGCTTTGCATGACAGGCAAAATGCTTAGCATGACGGACATAATACTTAGCATGACAGGCAAAATGCTTTGCATGACAGGCAAAATGCTTTGCATGAGAGGCAAAATGCTTAGCATGACAGACATAATACTTAGCATGACAGGCAAAATGCTTTGCATGACAGGCAAAATGCTTTGCATGACAGACAAAATGCTTAGCATGACAGACATAATACTTAGCATGACAGGCAAAATGCTTTGCATGACAGGCAAAATGCTTTGCATGACAGGCAAAATGCTTTGCATGACAGCAAAATGCTTTGCATGACAGACATAATACTTAGCATGACAGGCAAAATGCTTTGCATGACAGGCAAAATGCTTTGCATGACAGGCAAAATGCTTTGCATGACAGGCAAAATGCTTAGCATGACAGACAAAATGCTTTGCATGAGAGGCAAAATGCTTAGCATGACAGACATAATACTTAGCATGACAGACATAATACTTAGCATGACAGGCAAAATGGTTTGCATGACAGGCAAAATGCTTAGCATGACAGACATAATACTTAGCATGACAGGCAAAATGCTTTGCATGACAGGCAAAATGCGTAGCATGACAGACATAATACTTAGCATGACAGACAAAATACTTTGCATGAGAGGCAAAATGCTTAGCATGACAGACATAATACTTAGCATGACAGACATAATACTTAGCATGACAGGCAAAATGCTTTGCATGACAGGCAAAATGCTTAGCATGACAGACATAATACTTAGCATGACAGGCAAAATGCTTTGCATGAGAGGCAAAATGCTTTGCATGACAGACATAATACTTAGCATGACGGACATAATACTTAGCATGACAGGCAAAATGCTTTGCATGCCAGGCAAAGTGCTTAGCATGACAGACATAATACTTAGCATGACAGGCAAAATGCTTTGCATGACAGACATAATACTTAGCATGACAGGCAAAATGCTTTGCATGACAGGCAAAATGCTTAGTATGACAGACATAATACTTAGCATGACAGGCAAAATGCTTTGCATGACAGGCAAAATGCTTAGCATGACAGACATAATACTTAGCATGACAGGCAAAATGCTTAGCATGACAGACATAATACTTAGCATGACAGGCAAAATGCTTTGCATGACAGGCAAAATGCTTAGCATGACAGACATAATACTTAGCATGACAGGCAAAATGCTTAGCATGACAGACATAATACTTAGCATGACAGGCAAAATGCTTTGCATGACAGGCAAAATGCTTTGCATGACAGACATAATACTTAGCATGCCAGGCAAAACATATCAGGCAAAATGCTTAATATGGCAGGCAAAATGCCTAGCATGACAGACATAATACTTAGCATGACAGACATAATACTTAGCATGACAGGCAAAATGCTTTGCATGACAGGCAAAATGCTTAGCATGACAGACATAATACTTAGCATGACAGGCAAAATGCTTTGCATGACAGGCAAAATGCTTTGCATGACAGGCAAAATGCTTAGCATGACAGACATAATACTTAGCATGACAGGCAAAATGCTTTGCATGACAGGCAAAATGCTTTGCATGAGAGGCAAAATGCTTAGCATGACAGACATAATACTTAGCATGACAGGCAAAATGCTTTGCATGACAGGCAAAATGCTTTGCATGACAGGCAAAATGCTTAGCATGACAGACATAATACTTAGCATGACAGGCAAAATGCTTTGCATGACAGGCAAAATGCTTAGCATGACAGACATAATACTTAGCATGACAGGCAAAATGCTTTCCATGACAGGCAAAATGCTTTGCATGGCAGCCATAATACTTAGCATGACAGGCAAAATGCTTTGCATGACAGGCAAAATGCTTAGCATGACAGCCATAATACTTAGCATGACAGGCAAAATGCTTTGCATGCCAGGCAAAACATATCAGGCAAAATGCTTAATATGGCAGGCAAAATGCCTAGCATGACAGACATAATGTTTATCATGGCAGACAAAATGCTTTGCATGACAGACATAATACTTAGCATGACAGACATAATACTTAGCATGACAGGCAAAATGCTTTGCATGACAGGCAAAATGCTTAGCATGACAGACATAATACTTAGCATGACAGGCAAAATGCTTTGCATGACAGGCAAAATGCTTTGCATGACAGGCAAAATGCTTAGCATGACAGGCAAAATGCTTTGCATGACAGGCAAAATGCTTTGCATGACAGGCAAAATGCTTTGCATGACAGGCAAAATGCTTTGCATGTCAGGCAAAATGCTTTGCATGACAGGCAAAATGCTTTGGATGACAGGCAAAATGCTTTGCATGCCAGGCAAAACATATCAGGCAAAATGCTTAATATGGCAGGCAAAATGCCTAGCATGACAGACATAATGTTTATCATGACAGACAAAATGCTTTGCATGACAGACATAATACTTAGCATGACAGACATAATACTTAGCATGACAGGCAAAATGCTTTGCATGACAGGCAAAATGCTTAGCATGACAGACATAATACTTAGCATGACAGGCAAAATGCTTTGCATGACAGGCAAAATGCTTTGCATGACAGGCAAAATGCTTAGCATGACAGGCAAAATGCTTTGCATGACAGGCAAAATGCTTTGCATGAGAGGCAAAATGCTTTGCATGACAGGCAAAATGCTTAGCATGAGAGGCAAAATGCTTTGCATGACAGGCAAAATGCTTAGCATGACAGGCAAAATGCTTAGCATGACAGGCAAAATGCTTTGCATGACAGGCAAAATGCTTTGCATGACAGGCAAAATGCTTAGCATGACAGGCAAAATGCTTTGCATGACAGGCAAAATGCTTTGCATGAGAGGCAAAATGCTTTGCATGACAGGCAAAATGCTTTGCATGAGAGGCAAAATGCTTTGCATGACAGGCAAAATGCTTAGCATGACAGGCAAAATGCTTAGCATGACAGGCAAAATGCTTAGCATGACAGGCAAAATGCTTTGCATGACAGGCAAAATGCTTTGCATGACAGGCAAAATGCTTTGCATGTCAGGCAAAATGCTTTGCATGTCAGGCAAAATGCTTAGCATACCAGACAAGATGCTTTCATCTGTCTTTACATTCTGAGTTCAAATACTGCCAAGGTTGACTTTGCCTTTCATCCTTTTCGGGTTGATAAGCACCCGTTGAGTACTGGCGTTGATGCAATCAACTTAACCCCCTCCCCAGGAATTGCTGGTCTTTTGCCAAAATTAGGGACCAATATTAATAACCAAAATATCACATTTGGTTAGTTTCCTTTAGTGTTGTATCTTACTCTACGTAAAACACTGGAAATTTTAAATTCCACCCTTTTTTATTTAAAAGCTTGATTATCCACCCCACTTACATGATTAATCAATCTCATTTTCTCTAGGATGACTCCATGTTGTTGCTTTATAATTCTTCTATACAACAGTTTACTTACTGCAATGCCAACAAATTTATGTTTCCACTGAGGAGGCCTAATGAAACAGAAATGTTGGAAGTTACCTCCCTTGCTTGCCTACTCCTATATTAACGTTAACAGGACCTAATATATTCTTAATGACCACATTTAACTCCACTGTGGGGGGTTTTCTGACATTCAAAGCACTAAGAGTAATCAGTTTAATTTTCAGTCCTTAAATATATCTCTATTGCCTTGTTACAATTAAATAATCAATTAGTAATTATATTTGCACTAAAGATTGCTTAGATTCCAAACTCACCTTAACATAAGCATGTAATCAACAAGAGGTACATCACAATTTCGATTCTCTTACGAACCCCACCTGGCCCAGAATAAGCTCTCTTTTTTAGGAACAGAAAGATGACCATTGTTTAATGTCCACATTTTTATGCATACATTAGTCAGACAGAATTTATTGCGGCAGATTTTCTGTGGCTGGATGCTCTTTCTGTCACCAACCTTCACCTGTTTCCAAACAAGATAATATTTTTGCACAAACTAGACATGGTGTACATGGAAGATAGCAAAATGAATAACACTGCTTGTATGACAGGGAAACTCCTTTACTGATGAGTGTTACAATGATGAGGATTGCAATTGATGCAGCCAGCTCATGAAATTAGTGAGGAGGGTTTAACAATGAGGGTTCCAGCTGATCCAATCAATGGAGCAGGCTGCTTATGAAATCAGTGTGAAAGTGGGTTAGCATGGGTACCCTTAATGTAGTTCTCGGGAAGATTCAGAACATGACAAAGCTGACCCTTTGGAATACAGATACAACTCATTTTGGCCAAGTGAGTAAACTGGAGCATCATCATCATCAAAGTGTTTTACTCAAGGACACAACCTGCCACTGGGCATTGTGGTCCCCACCCGACAAACTTGAGCTGAATAGCCTCACCACTAAGTCGTTCACCTTCACCAAATACAAACAAACAACAAGCTTCTTCCAGTTTCTGTCGACCAAATCCACTTGACCTGAGGCTATGGCAGAAGACACACAAGGTGCCATGCAGTGGGATTGAACCCAAGCTTGTTCACTAACCCCATGGCTACGCCTGCCCCTGTGCCTCACCGTATGTATTGGCAAGACTTATTTATTCTGCATTTACCTCCCACCCTTTATTCTGCTAATCCGTTTTGTTATGTAAATCTATTTATTTACACAAGAATGATTACAGTGGGGAAAATGACACAGATGGAGAGGGGACGAGGCACAAGGGTTAAGGCTGTTGGAGGTGAAGGAGGTGTTGTTTAGTGTATGTGTGGGTGGGTGAGAGTACACGTTTGTGCACGTGTCTGTGTGTGTGTGTGCTCATGTGGGTGAGTGTGTGTGTACATGAGCATTGTGTGTGTGTATGAGTGAGTGAATATGTGTGAGTGTGCACATCTGTGAGTACTTGTGTGTGCATGTGCATACATGTGCATGTGTGTGTGTGTGTGTGTGTGTGTGTGTGTGTTGAGTATGCAGCAAACGCCACGGTCCTTCTGCTCCAGAAAAATAACTTTTGGAGAACTTCAAAAAACTCAGCCAATTTCAACTGTTTTCTTCAAATTCTAATGAAATGATGTTTAACCAAGCTTATTGTTGCCGTTCAACAGAATTGCTTTTTACCATTGTTAGTGCCAACTAATTTAGCAAATGTGTGTGCTTGGGGGGGGGGGGGAGATGAACTGGCAGTAAAAGACAAACAGCAAATGTAATCTTTGATTGGATTATTGGATTATTGACAGATTTCTGTGTCAATAAGCAGAGAAATATTTACTTTCTCTTCTAATCCAATCTGCTAAGCTGACAACGCAACAATTCGCCATTCTTCTTGGGAAAACTGTGACCAACCGTAGTATTTGTTTTAAAAGATAGAATTTGTGGGGGAGTGTGATGGTGGTGGTGGCGGCGGCGGCAGTGGTGGTGGCGGTAGTGGTGGCGGTGGTGGTGGCGGTGGTGGTGGTGGTGGTGGCAGTGGATGATGAAGATTCTACAAAATGGTGTTTGTTGTTGTTGTTTGGAAGTAATGTTTCCAAAATGGTGTGATGATGCTGATGGTGTTTTATGATGAAGAGAGTAAAATTATTATGATATTAATGAGGTTAATGAGGATAATGTAGATTACACCACCACAACCTTAACACACACACACACACACCATTACCACCACCACCACCATCATCACTACACTCTTTTATTTCCATCTACAGCAGAAATTATGTGCCATTTACTCCTGATGTGTTTCATGTGCCTTTTTATTATTGGTGCCATCACATTCATGGCTAGTCTTCATAAAATCCTCATGAAGGGAATTCTATCCAAAAACCTTCTGGTAATTAATCCATGTTATGTTCTCACCTTTCCTTCTCCCTCTTCAAGGATGTGTTTATGGCTTAATTACTTTGTTCTACCTGCCAGGTGATGTTTTGATCTATTCTTCTGGAAACAATTTTTTCATTTTATTTTTCTGTCCACATCGTCATCATCATTTCATGTCTGCTTCCTGTGCTGACATTGGTTGGAGAGATTGATAGGATGCGATGAACCCAACGACTGCATCATCCTCCAATGTTGTCTGTTTTTGATTTCTATGGCTGGAGGACACCCTTCCACTTTCCACAGTGCATTGGTGCTTTTTCTTCATGCTGTCAGAGAGAGAACAGATTTATGCTGGAGTTTGAAGGGATGCAGTATGAGAGACAGGTGGGCAGAGCAGATTCTTGTGGTAGAGCTACATGGTTACTCACATTTTTTAGGAGAGGAACAGAAGAATCAGTATATTCAGTTACTCTCCTATGGCAGCAGAAAGTTATAGGGAGGCAGGTATTGGTCGCTAGGTTTTAGGTTTTGCTGTTTCTTTATTATTGCGAATTAAAACAGTTTTTCTTTAGTCAATAGTTTGTCTTTGAATCCAGCTGAGTCTCATAAAACACTTTTGCCAAGTCTGTTTATGTCTCTGTTAAACATTTTAAACCAGAGGTTTGCGATTGTGTGACACTTTGGTATCTTCCAGTTCTTTGTTTTTTGCTGCATCTGAAATACTTCTTGTTGCAGACAAATTGTTTTGTTCTAGGAATTTTTATCACTGTTCACACCACCAGATACTTCACAATTTCATGAAGATGTTTTGGTTAATCATCCTTCAATTTTAAATAGTTTTTATTAGGTTACCATATTTACTCATGTATAAAGCACATCATATGAGACTTGGTTTTAACTGGAGAAATTAGCGTGCGACATACATAAAGCAAACTTAGAAACCATTATTATTGTTGCTGTTGCTGTTAAGGTAGCAAGCTGGCAGGATTGTCATCACATCAAACACAATACTTAGCAGCATTTCTTCCAGCTCTTTATATTCTGAGTTCAAATGCTGCCAAGATTGACTTTGTCTTTCACCCTTTCAGGGTTAATAAAATAAGTACCAATCTAATCCTGGGATTGATATCATCAACTTAATCACTTTCCCCAAAGTTGCTGGAATTGTGACAAAATTTGAAACCATTATTGTTCTTGTTGTTGTTGCATTTCTTCTTCTTCCTTCAGTTTTGTTTCCATTTCTTGCTGAGTGTCTTCCCAACACCTAGGGCAATGAAGCTCACTGTATACACTGACTGGCCAATAAAATAAAACCACCAGATTCTTCATTTACAAAATCAAATAAAGTCATGTAAAAAAAAAATTATTCACATGGGTTGGAATCATTCTCACAGCGCCAATGTTCTTCTTAATAACTGTGGCGTACAAGTTAAAAGCAATCCTTTACACTTCTTGCAGGAACAGAAAGTCAAAGATCATATTCAAATAATTTCCAATTCCTTTTTTGATCGTTCAAAATGCTCAAGCAATTACTGCTATTGTAACTGCCTTGAAATGTCACATTTTTTTTTTTTTACTTTAATGAACAAATCTTTATACTTTCTGAGTTTGTCAAATTCTTTTGCCGCAATATTGTGATTATACAGGATGCTCTTATCAGTTTGTTATTATCATAATTATTATTATTATTATTTTTATTATTATTCCTCTGGCTGCTGGCAACTTCTTTAGGGTGGTGAGCGGCAGAATCATTAGCACGCTGGACAAAATACTTACTGGTATTTCGCCTGTCAATCCATGCTGAGTTCAAATTCCACCAAGGTCAACTTTTACCTTTCATCCTTTCGGGGTTGATAAAATAAGTACCAGTTGTACACTGGGATCAATGTAAACAAGTGTCACCTTGGTCTGCTGCCTGTAGACAGCAGACATTTTCCATCACACCCAGCAAAATAAACTGTGAATTTTCATCAAATAATAATAATAATAATAATAGTTTGGCCAAATTTTGTTTATTGGTCAAGCTTCAAGAACCTTGTGAAGAATTCTTGCACTGATCTTTTTCAGCTATGTTGGTAGTTGAGCACTGATACTTCACGTCTACTCTCCTCGTTGACCACAACCTTCGTATTTCCCACTTC
>NC_042999.1:11797866-11800366 GCF_006345805.1 Octopus sinensis | reverse complement strand
ATGTGTGTGTGTGTGTGAGTGTGTGTGTGTGTGTGTGTGTGTGTGTGTGTGTACTGTTACAAAACTGACACCAGATAGAGCCCTCTATTAAACAGTTCAGTTGCTATGAAATTCCATCCAAGATGTCTGCAGTAAGGGATACATGTACTTCTCCACCCCCATTTACTTCACCTCATTCTCCAAACACACACTTCTTTCGGTTCCCTTACTGTCCCCTTTAAACATTCCCCTTACAAATATACCTTACTCTTTTTCTTTATTGATCATTTAACTGGCCCCTCCCCTTTAAACTCACATGCACGAATCACTCATTGTTAGCTGATATATGTTAAAGGTTGGGTTACTTAGTACAGCACAAACAGGTGAGGAAAGTGACCCCTTCTGACTAAAACGTAAATTTAAAACCTTTTTTGGAGGAATTCTGCATCATTTCCTTCTTTAACATTGGAAATTTAAAAATAGAGGTAAAGATGGAGGGAGAGAGAATGGGGAAAGAGAGAGAGAGAGAGAGAGAGAGAGAGAGAGAGAGAGAGAGAGAGAGAGAGAGAGAGAAAGGGATATTGTATTGTTCAAGAAAACGACTGAACTTAACTCAGGTGTTGTTTAGAGTGCGTCAGAAAAGCCTGCCATATTTTACACAGCCACTTGTGTGGCACCAAGGAAGCTGAGCAGGTGATAATGAAGTCTTTCTGTCGCTAATGTTTTAGCATCATTTTCTTTTTTATTAATGATGGTTTTGGATTGATGCATGTTGTGTGATGTTTTGTTAAAATGTTTAACAAAGAATGGGGAATAAGGGACGGGTTTTTGCTGCACCCTGTATACAGCTGCTGGTCAATTAGTTAACCTATGAGGAAGAGTGGGGGTGGATACACGTGTGTGTGTGTGTGTGTGCTTGCTTCCCAACCACATGGTTTCAGGTTCAGTCACACTGTGTGACATCTTGGACAAGGGTCTACTGCTCTACCCTCATGCCAACCAAAGCATCATGACTGAATTTGGTTGGCAGAAATTCCCAATGTGTGTGTGTGTGTGTGAAAGTGCTTCAGCCTCTTTTAATTGGGACACACACACACACACGCACACACACACACACACATACACAATCCTTTTGTTTGTATATATTCGCATCATGAAACACTAAAATCTATAATCTATCAAACATAATCTATATGATATCAATCTGTGATCAAAGATACTAATCATCTTTAAGCTGTAAACCTTGGTGACCAATGACACAAATCACTCACAATAGCACAACAAATAGTTTTAGATTTCAACTTTTGTAAACAGGAGTGAGGTTTGACACTTTTTCACTCCTGGTCTTGTGTGTCTGAGTCTGTATTATATATACATACATACATATATATTATATATATATATAACATTAGCTTCAAGGTTCATCCAAGACTGGGACCATGGGCCATACGTCCCCTGCCCAATTCAAAATCACAGCATACATGTACACTGCAACATAATTTCTTTTCCTCAACAGGCCCTGCCCTATTTAACATTTTCCCGAGGGAGATCAAAGAGAAAAAGGATCCCATCAACTTTAAACGGAATCTGGATAGATTGCTTCAAAGAATACCAGATAAGCCACCCATAATTGGATACAACTCAACCAACAAGAACTCACTACTTGAACAAAACTTGACTTAAACAGGATTCGAATAATCCTATCAGGTGGTGCTATTAAGTTAGACATGGCCTGGACCAATCTTTGGTCGAAACATATCCAAGTTATCTAAGTTATATATATATATACATATATATATATATATATATATAATATATATATATATATATATAATATATATATATATATACACACACACACATATATATATATATATAATATATATATATATATATATATATTATATATATATATATATAATATATATATATATATATACATATATATACATATATATATATATATATATAGATATATATATATATATATATATATACAAAGAAGTAAATATATGGCACAACGAAGTACCGATATTTACTTCTTTGTATATTTTTCCCTCACGGGCTATTCTTTACTGGAAAGCAATACTCTAGTATTGCATTACTAATTTATATATATATATATATATATATATATATATACTCTTTACTCTTTTACTTGTTTCAGTCATTTGACTGCGGCCATGCTGGAGCACCACCTTTAGTCGAGCAAATCGACTCCGGGACTTATTCTTTGTAAGCCCAGTACTTATTCTATCGGTCTCTTTTGCCGAACCGCTAAGTGACAGTAAACACACCAGCATCGGTTGTCAAGCAATGCTAGGGGGACAAACATAGACACACAAACACATACACACACACATATATATATACATATATACGACAGGCTTCTTTCAGTTTCCATCTACCAAATCCACTCACAAGGCATTGGTCGGCTCGGGGCTATAGCAGAAGACACTTGCCCAAGATGCCACGCAGTGGGACTGAACCCAGAACCATGTGGTTGGTTAGCAAGCTACTT
>NC_042999.1:11712866-11795366 GCF_006345805.1 Octopus sinensis | reverse complement strand
GTCAGCGAAGCATGATCTTCAAATGCTGGGCTTGACGAAGGCAATGAAGGTGACCGAGATCTTTTGCAATATGTCATGCTTGAGAAGACAAAGTGAAATTGTAGTTGCAGCTGATGCGGTCACATAAAAAGCACCTTTTATGCCCTTGGAGTAGTTGGTGTAAGGAAGGGCATCAAGCTGCAGAAACCAAACCAAATCAGACTGGAACGTGGTGCAGCTCCCCAGTTTATTAATTCCATTCAAACCATCAAACCCATGCCAGCATGGAAAGCAAACACTAAATGATGATGATGATTATGATGATATATATATATATATATATATATATATTCTTTTAGTCTTTTACTTGTTTCAGTTATTTGACTGTGGCCATGCTGGAGCACCACCTTTAGTCGAACAGATCAACTCCAGGACTTATTCCTTGTAAGCCTAGTACTTATTCTATTGGTCTCTTTTGCCAAACCACTAAGTTACAGGGATGCAAACACACCAACATTGGTCATCATGCAATGGGGGGGGGGGAAAACACAGACACACAAATACATACATATATATACAGTGAGAATTTACAAAAAAACAAAAGACAAAAACGGGTGCATAAACAACAGACAGATATATTAGTTCAACACTTGGGAAGTGAGAAAGTCTTTTACGTTTCGAGCCTATGCTCTTCGACAGAAAGGAACACAGAAATAAACAGAGAGAGAAAATAGAAAAAGGTTTAGTGGCTATCGATCTATCATGGCGAATGCCAGACAGAGGGGTCACACATATATATATATATAGTTGAAATTTACAGAAAAACAAAAGACGAATACTGGTGTGTGAACGACAAGCAGGTGTATTTGTTTGACACTCGGGAAAGTGAAAAAGTCTTTTACGTTTCGAGCCTACACTCTTCAACAGAAAGAAATAAGAGAAAATAAACAGAAAGAGAATAAAGAAACTTGTGGATGTAGCAGCCAAGCATGGCGACTGGTTGGGAAAAAAGATTTGACAGGAGAGGTTGAAAGAAGGGGAGATTATAAATACATGTATACATATATACAAAAACTGAAAAAAGCCTGTTGTGTACATACATATATATATATACACACACTATGAGTGTATATGGTTATGTACGTATGTTTAGCTCAAAACGACTCTGAAATGGTGTATCCTCAAGAAAAATGAATTTAATTTTCAAATTCTGCATCCCACAGACAATGTCATCTATAAATGGCAATAAAAAATATAAATTTTCTACAGAAATCGCCGCCCATTCTCAGTCATCATCAGTGTGTATCTCTTTGTATATATTTGCCAAACTCTTTGACACTCACTTTCTGTATGTACAGACTCTCATGCAATGTTTCCATTTTGTTTTAAACCTGGTCTCCTAATGTTTACTTTCATTATATCACAGCCACCATGTACAAAAAATGATGAAACATTTTTCTAAAACTTTTTCTGGAGTAAATGAATCTCAAACACAAATTCATTGTGAAAAAGCACATATTTGGCTGTTATTTCTAGCAGCTCTAGTCACACACAAAAGCTTCCTGTTGACTCATTGGTGCTATCTTTACACTGAAAATGAGATTCTCTAATCCTGCCGATTCCACTATCTCTAGCAGACTTGGAAGATTCACCAGAGAGGTTTCATTTTACCTACACTGCACTGTCTTCGATGCATCACTGCAAATTAAAATAAAGACTCTCCTTTATAATACAGATAATCTACTGTTTTTCATGGCTATCTCTACTGACCCTAAGGTGCATATTTACAGCTTGATGGACTGAGCTAGTAAAAGCTATAAACCTCTTCTGCAGCATCAGAGATGAAATATGAATCACTGATCATTTGTTTAGTAACTTAATATATATCATCATCATTTCTCGTCTGTTTTCCATGCTGGCATGGGTTGGACAGTTTGACAGGAGGTGGCAAGCCAGAGAATTGTACCAGGTTTCAATTGTTTGTTTTGGCAGGGTTTCTACAGCTTGATGCCCTCCCTAATCTAATGCCAACCACTTTACAGAGTGCTTTTTACATGGCACAGGCACAGGAGCCTTTTACGTGGTGCCATGACTAAGATATCAATTGTGAAGTTCAGTCGACAGGAATAAAATATCTTAAAATTAGGAAAAGCCTTAAAGTAGAAAATGAGAAATAGATATAAGAGGGATATCGTTGAAGTGATATAGTTAATGTTAAATAGAAACAGAATGATATCAAAGAGGAAAATATCACCTTATAATTTATTAAATAGTGTTGATGTTGTGCTTGTAGTTGTTTTTCCTTGAGGAAACAGCTTTTGGAAGTAAAATGCTTAAAGGCAATGGTGGGGGGGTGAGGTAAGGAAAGATAAACTGTTGTTTTACCGAAGAAGCATTAATTAGAAAATGTTTCGGTAAAAACATTAAGACTCAATCTGATAACTTTGTTCAAATGTTTTATTGAAATTCTTAGATTTTCACTTTCAGCTTTTGTTGTTGTTATCCAACATGAAAATACCATCACTTAGGACTCGATAATTCTCCTTGCAAAAACATGTGTCTAAACAAGGCAAAGGAAGACTTCGTAAGCTCGAGTTTTTATAGCCATTTCCCAATTTTACATTGAATGAATGTCTGCCTATAATTTTAAAGATTAGACAAGATATCAAGTGACCATTGTCCAACAAATGGATTGTGATTTCATGATTGAATTCTTTGACAATTTATTCCTTTATATTGTGTAATTAAAAGGAGGGATTTTAAATTAGACAAATTGGATCAGAACAGTTGTTATATTTGATGGAACAGTGGTGTGATCATGAGAGACATATACCTTGATGTTAGGGTGCATTATGGGTAGGAAGCCATCTTACATGTTTGTTCAGAGTTGTGGAATACATAAAAGACAAAAGAAATACACTCTGGAGGAGGATGTGACCCACATCCTTCTGGTAAAAACATGGAATGAAATTAGAATGGCTTTGAGTGAGTGCAGTTTTACCATGATTGGAATATGTCTGGCTGAGACATGTTATGAAATGGTTTCTAGCTAGCAACAATGTTGACAGGTGGAACTGTTGAAGGCTAACAGTGCTGTCTATGTTCATATGGGAGCCTGGGAGTATGGCAGTGGTTGCAGTGCGGGTGTCAAGTGCTATGGCCATCATCAGGCACAGAGTTTTTGAGAAGCAAAAATATCAATGGAGAACCAGCCTGGAAATCCTGAAAGACCAGAGGAGAACGATCAGAGGACACGTATGAGGTGCAGTACCATCAAAGGAAGATTAACCGAGAAGATAGCTTTTGTGTGTGGCAGATGCACAGGGGCAATAGACACCATTGATGCTCAGAAAACAGATTCCATTACACTCCTGGGGGAGAAACTAGAAGTAGTTGATAGTTTCCGCTACCTGGGTGACCAAGTTAGTAGTGGAGGTGGATGCTCAGAGAGTGTCACCACTAGAATAAGAATAGCTTGGGAAAAGTTCAGAAAGCTCCTACCCCTACTGGCGACAAAGGGTCTCTCGCTCAGAGTGAAAGGTAGATTGTACGATGCATGTGTGTGAACTGCCATGCTTCACGGTAGTGAAACATGGGCTGTGACTGCAAAGGACATGCGTAGGCTTGAAAGAAATGAAGCTAGCATGATCCGCTGGATGTGTAATGTCAGTATGCATACACGGCAGAGTGTAAGTGCCCTGAGAGAAATATTGAGCATAAGAAGCATCGGATGTGGCATGCAAGAGAGGCGTTTGCGCTGTTATGGTCATGTACTACGGATGGATGAGGAGAGATGTGTGAAGAAGTGCCACTCCCAAACAGTTGAAGGAATCCGGTGTAGAGGAAGACTCAGGAAGACATGGGATGAGGTGGTCAAGCATGACCTTCGAACGTTGGATCTCACAAAAGCAATGACAGAAGACCGAGATCTCTGGAGTTACGCTGTGACTGTAAAGACCCAACAAATAATGTGAGTTCATGGCTGTTTCCTGCACCAGCTTCACATAGAAGCCCCAGCCCTTCCAAAGTGCTTTGGATCGCAAGATGACCTGCTGTGCTTACCTTGGATCATAGGGTGATCTGCTGTGCTTGAGGAGACCTATTGAGTCAAGTACATCAGCATCAAAATAAAAATCAAATGGAAATTGTAGTTGTGATACCTGTGCCGGTGGCACGTAAAAAGCACCATCCAAACGTGGCCGATGCCAGCGCCACCTTGATTGGCTTCCGTGCTGATGGCATGTAAAAAGCACCAACCGTACATGGCCAATGCCAGCACCGCCTTGACTGGCTTCCGTGCCGAAAAGCACCAACTGATCATGACCGTTGCCAGCCTCCCCTGGCACGTAAAAAGCACCCTCTACATTCATGGAGTGGTTGGCATTAGGAAGGGCATCCAGCTGTAGAAACACTGCCAGATCAGACTGGAGCCTGGTGCAGCCTCCTGGCTTTCCAGACCCCAGTCGAGCCATCCAACCCATGCTAGCATGGAAAGCGGATGTTAAACGATGATGATGATGATGATGATCAATAAGCTAAGATATCCAAAGAGGCAAGAGAGAAGCTGAGCATGAAGTTCATAGAGTGGAATATCTTGTGAAAAAAGCCACTGATCCTTGCTTTGCTAGGATAGATCAAGCTCAGTTCAGAAACGGTTTAACTTGGCTCAATTGCAAAATAAAACACTGGTTCTGCATTCCTGTGTCAAGCCTTCTTCCATCTCTGTTGGACCTGGTGAAGCAGAAAATAGCATTGCAGTCAAGTCGAAAGAAATATGAGAGTATATGCTCTCAACAACCACCCATCTTAATGGTCAGAGGTCACTGAGACTATGGTGAACAAACACCAAGCACCATGATGCTTGGTGTTGCAGATGTGACTCAGGAGGCTGTAGGCAGAAACAGACACCATCTTATTCCTACAGACACATCCTGGGAGTGTCCTGGCCACAACAATACATACAGACACACGTTCCTCTCTCAGAAACCACAAATACTTCATCTAGAACAGACTTTCCGAAAGACTTATTGCTACACCCACCAGACTGGGATTAGTATGGCTACAAAAAAAAAGGGGCTTGAAATTTTTTAAAAAACACTGGTGGATGGCTGTGGTGGGAGATGGGTGTGGTGGTGGATGGCTGTGGTGGGAGATGGGTGTGGTGGTGGATGGCTGTGGTGGGAGATGTTACTGTTTAAAGAATCTAGAAATTCATTTTTGGTTCAGTGTTTGCAGAAAATTGTTTTGACAAAAAGAATTGCTTTGTGACAATTAGTCTCAAAGAAAAGATTTATGGTTTTAGCTTTGGTAAATCGTTGACTCAAAGTAAACAAAGAAACAATGTTGTATTTTATATTTTTGTTTAGCAGAAATAAGAAATGATACACGCAACAGGCTTGTAGTTTCTGTTGACCAAATTCACTCATTCTGATTGGCCTGGGGCTATAGTAAGAGGGCACTCTTCCAAAGTGCTAAGCAGGGGCATTGAAGCCAAAACCATGCAGCTGGGAAACAAACTTCTTAATCACACATCCACGCCTGCACTTGTAGTGGACATTAAACCAAAAATGATGATGATGATGATGATGATGATTTCTTCTGGAAGGTATAATGTAAATTAACAAAAGTCACATTAATTATCTAATGCTCCTGCTGCCAACAGCACTGACCTCTGCTTCCCATAAATACTTCCTTAAATTATTTTTCATTAAGACAGTTAAGCATAACTGCTAGAGATAGAAAATGTCTGCATTTAATTTAAAATAGATACCAGTAATATACTGGACTGATTTATTCAGTTCTATTTATCTACTCACTCACCCTGTTTATTCATCTTCCTGCAAATTAACCATCTGCCCAGACACGTCTTCAACACCACCCTTCTTCCTGTCCTGCTGAAGTAGCCATGTATCTCCTCTTCACTAAAACCCTTAAGTTAAAACTTTCCCTCAAAATTTCATGTTGATTAACGTTCCAAACACCAGCTGAATAATGACTGAAGTATTTTACTCAAGTTTTCATTATTTTCAAAATTAATTGAAACAAAATCACAGAAATATGGTAGTGAAAGATTAAACCTCTCATCAGTTGGTACAAAGCACCTCACTTGATGCCGCAACACCCATCCCCCCCCCAGAAAACAGACACTGAATGGTGATGATGATGATCATGATGATCTACAAACGTGACTGTGGCTACGAAAGTCATCGACTGACCAGGTCATTCAGCTGCAACCAGTGCAGCCTTCAAGTTATTCAACTGTAACATAACATCAGTGTACAGTTCACAGCTTATTCATCCATAACATGATTTGAATTTCGCATAGAAACTACTCAACCGTATCGTATTATTTCAGAATATTAACCAACCCATTCAAGCTTACCATATTATTCCAAGTGTAATTCTCAAGCCATTCAACAACAACAACAACAACAACACCATCTAAAATCTTAAGTATTATAAAAAGGCCATTGAACTGTGATGTATTATTTTAGCGCAATACAAAC
Source organism: Octopus sinensis (assembly GCF_006345805.1). Lineage (NCBI taxonomy): Eukaryota > Metazoa > Mollusca > Cephalopoda > Octopoda > Octopodidae > Octopus > Octopus sinensis. The sequence continues at coordinate 11,788,881 of NC_042999.1, read as the reverse complement.
CTCAGCCAAGCATTTCAGTTCAATAATGTATATGGATACCAAAGGAGAGAGAAAGAGAAAAAAAAGAGAAATGTAGAGAATTAGTAAATGTGATAAGCAATTGTTAATTTGCTTAATAAGGAAAACATCATCATCATCATCGTCATCATGTTTTAACATCCACTTTTCCATGTTTTCATGGGTCAGACAGAATTTGCTGAGGCAGCTCTTCTGCAGCTGGATGCTCTTCCCATCACCAATCCTTACCTGTTTCCAAGCAACATAATATTTCTCCCTCTTGGCCCCAACACGTTATTCATAGAAAACTGAAAACAAAAACCATTGTTTACAACCATTACATGTGATTGGAAAACGTGTGAAACAAATTAAAATTTGAGAAATTTTAATCAATATAATTTTAATTAATATAATTTTAATTAATATAATTTTAATTAATATAATTTATATAACAGTTTTTTGTTTACAGATATAATAGTGAAACTCTTGGGTCGATGACCGGAAGGTTTTGATAAAGTGACTGAAATTGACCCCAACCAGTCATATTGCTTATTGTTTGGAAACGTGTCCAATAAGCGCCGAGAGGAGGGATTGGTTCATTTCTTCCTGCTTCAGATATTCTCTGTGATGTTGTTTTAATGTTGATATCAATTCTTTGTGTTCTCGCCGCCGTTCTTCATTCATTTGTTTTAACATATCCAGGGTATTGTTTGGTGTAAAGCTAGAGCGACGAAGACACTTCCGTCTTTGAGAATAATAATCCTGATTATTATTGGCTGCTGAAGAATTTGATAGAGTCAAGTTGTTATCATGGAACCGTTTACGAACCTGGGAAGAATTTGTGGATACATTTGGTACACTGGACAATTGGGATTGAGCAGGGGTTTTGAGAACATGCAAAGAATTGTTCGAGTTCTCTCTTACTTCTTGTTGATGTCTCATGTTACAAGTCTGTGGTTCTTGAGACGGAAGGCGAATATATTCATTATTTAATGGTTGAGGTGAATATTGCAGAATAATTGATGAGAGACTAGGCACCGGTTCTTCATTTACAAATGAAGACACTAATGGTAAAGACGAAGTTGGGGTAAAGTTTGTAATCTGTTGATTGGAATGAGATTGAGAAGTGGAAATGTTGGGTTGTTGATTTGATGCTGTTAATGGAGAAGGGGACATCAAGGAACATGCGGGGGGCTGCAACTCAACCGAATCTAAAACTTCCTGCTTAATTGAGGTTTGCACCAAATGTTCTGAAGAAGCATTTTGATTGTCCGAAACACAAATATTTGTTGGTAAATCACAGAAATATCCATTATTTGAATTGTTGACTGATGTGGTTACAGTATTAGTTGATGGAATGGCAGAAAGACCGTTCTGTAAATCTCTGGACACAGTTTGAGGTTGAGAAACAGAGTTGGACATATGATTGAGATAAGAAATAAAATTATTTTGTTTATCTTTCGGGTCATAAGGGTAGATTGCTGCCAATTCTTTAAAGTAGGGACATGTTTTGTGTATGTTACTGAAATAATTATGGTCAACTGTGTCTCTGTAGTTTTTAGTGATGTTCTTCCATTTCTGTTCACACTGACCACTGGTCACATTGAAACCTTTCGCCTGGAATTCATCTGCAATCATTGCCCAGACATCTTTCTTCTTGATTCCTGGTTTATTGAAAATTGGTTCTTTCTCAGAATGAAGTCGAATAAGCATCAACACATCTTCTCGTTCCCAATGGAACACTCCGGTAACATTGCGTTTTTCCTTCCCGGAAATGGCTGCCGTATTATAAGAATCGGTTGAATCAATTTCTGAAGAAAGAGAAAAGAAAATTTATTGACTGGAAAAACTAGACATTGCATACTGTTGAAAACTCTATTGGGGATGAGTGTCTGTCTTTAGAGACAGATATGGGTACGTAAATGATAAAGTAGTCTTGTGTGTGTGTGTATGTGTGACAAAACAAACGTTGGGGTCAGGGTATCGAATGAGATGAAACATATGAATAAACAAACAATTAAAATATATACAATTAAATGAGAATGAGTGAATAACAAAAAATGAAGCGGAGGACACGGTTGACCCCCACAAACCACAGACTCACACTGAAGACTTTGCTTTCTCCTTTTTTTACATTCTCGATTAAACAGGTTCTTTCCCTCGCAACATACTTGCTATAGACTTCCATCTTTTACGAAACACACTTTGCGACAGGCATTTCTTCTCCAGCCTTATTTTCCGTTTCATGTGGAAAACGAAAAAGTCAATTAGCTCGAGACTGGTGATAAATTCCTTTTACTCTTGTCTTCCACACTACTTCTTTCACCATAGCAACTACCGAAAGAAAACAGGCTCGCTCCTCCCTATTCAGGAAGGTCGGTGGAACTATCTTAATTACAGATTCGCTCGACAGTTGTACTCTTCTCGAATGCGACAGCAGGTGTTCGACATAAGCCCAGAGTTCAGTCACCTTGGGGCATTGCACAATCGCGTGCAGGACAGTTCCACTGTCCCTCTCGCATCTTGCACAAACCGGCGAAGGTGCACACCCATGTCTAAAGAGCTTATCTTGAACCGGTAAAGCTCCTCTGTAACATTGCCATGCCAGGGACTTTTGGTAATTATCCATAGGCCCTGGACCGAATGTTCTTTGGAACAGGCTGGCCAGTTGATTTTCGTCGAATCCTAGGGTTTCTCCCAGGAGGTCGTCACACTTAAACTCTACTAACCTTCTATAGAAGAATGAGGTAGTACCCCCATCATTGGCATTGCCCAACTAGGAGAGAAGCACAAGTGCCTGATGGCACTCTACATGCCACACGCCCAACCTCGGTCTACACTTGATCCATGGGTTCAGTATGGTAAACGATGTGAACTGTGGAAATAACAGCTTGACGAATGGAGACCACACCTGCTCACCGTCCAGGTAAAGCCAGAGGTGCCTAAGCCTGAGCGCATGTCTGTGCATTTTTAGCCACGGCCTCCCTAGCCCACCCTTCAGTGGCTTTTGGCAGCAAATAGAGCACCTTACAAGAGGTCTGCTGCCCCTCCACAAAAAGCGAAAGAGCATGCGTTCCATCTTGTTCAGCCATGAATCGGGGCAAGGCACAACGGTCAGGCAGTAAGTGATTACAGAGGCGATAAACACCTCTGCAACCTCTGCCCTCCCCTTCAAGGACAGCTTCCGCTCAGACCAGGTCTGAGTTAGGAGAGCCACGTTTCTCACCACCTCGCTCCAATTCTTCTCTATCTGGAGATATGGACCTAACCAAATTCCAAGCATTTTCACCGGCCCTTCCGTCCAACGTCCTATGACGCTGTCGGAAGACATCGACTTGCCCCTCCAAGTGCTGAGTTGCAAGCCAACCAATTTATCCCGGTTGACTTTCGCTCCTGCCACCGCTTCGTAGTCCCTTAAGGCCTCACCCACCCACTGTAGGTGCTCGACTCGGGATACGATGACGGTGATGTTGTCTACATACGCCGAAGCTGATTTTACGCACCCTAGATCTTGCGGAGTGCCCCTCATAGTTTCCAACCTCCTCAGCAATGGCTCAAGGGCCAAAACGTAGAGAAGCGGGAAGAGAGGACACCCTTGACATACTGAACATTCAATGCTGAACGGCTCCGAAAAGAAACCATTCACCCGAACTACCGATTCGATGTTGCTGTATAAAGTGTTGATCCATCCGTGGAAGGTCGGGCCGAAGCCAGCCACCGTGAGGACCGCCACCAGATACTGATGGTCCACCCTATCGAACGCTTTCGAGAGAGAAAGAGAAAGAGAGAGAGAGAGAGAGAGAGGAGAGAGAGAGGACGCGAAGAGAGAGAGAGAGAGAGAGAGAGAGAGAGAGAGAGAGAGAGAGAGAGAGAGACAAGAAGAGAGAGGAGAGGAGAGAGAGAGAGAGCGAGAGAGAGAGAGGAGAGAGGAGAGAGAGAGAGAGAGAGAGAGCGAGAGAGAAGAGAGAGAGAGAGAGAAGAGAGACGAGAGAAGAGAGAGAGAGAGAGAGAGAAGAAGAGAGAGAAGAGAAGAGAAGAGAGAGAGAAGAGGAGAGAGAGAGAGAGAAGAGAAGAGAGAAAGAGAAGAGAAGAGAGGAGAGAGAGGAAGAGAGAGAGAAGAAAGGAGAGAGAGAGCAGAGAGAAAGAAAGAGAGAGAGAGAGAGAAAGAGAAAGAGAGAGAGTGAGAGAGGAGAGAGAGTGAGAGAGAGAGAGAGAAAGAGAGAGAGAGAAAGAGAGAGAGAGAGAAAGAGAGCGAGAGAGAGTGGGGTTTGTCCATAAATGAATCCCCAACATCATAATTTCATGTCTCTCTTCAATGAATTGGAACAGTTCAACAATGGCCACTGGTTTCATCCAAATCTTCAACATAATGTCCATCCATGCGAGTTGTGAAAGAATCTTTAGAGAAGCAAACACCATGAATGGGAAAGAAGAAACTGTTGGTAGCCAAAGTAGCTTCAGACTGCCTTACAAAGAATCTCTGGCACACACACACACACACACGTTTTCCCCTTTCGCTATAACACAATGACAAATGCATATCAGGTCAACTGCAACAGAAGCTTCGTAACATGGGTAGAATCCGACATTCAGGGCACAAATAAGAGAAACGACACTTTTTGGTAAACAACAACACATTAGAAAACGAAGCAGTCAAAACTAAAAGCATGGAATGTAAATGCAATAAATAGATGCATGCCATCACCAGTCTCATTAAGCAGCAAATCCAGACTCACAGCTACATAAGTTGAATATACTCCAAAGCATCACAATTAGAAGAGACTTCAATCGCCACATCAATGCAGAGAAGAGGAGACAGACACAAGAGCATCACAACTGAACTCCTTTTACATCCTAAACATTTTACACCAACATAATTATTGGGTCATTCCATAAATAATGCATTTCTTTTATAATACTTTTATTTTTCAAAATTAAGAAAAACAAACTTCTTTTTTAATCTAAAATATACTCTCCTTCATTTCCTACAATGCTCTTCCACCTATCTGGTAGACTTGCAAGGCCCCTCTTCCAAAATTCCCTTGTCTGTGATGAAAAATACTCTTCCTGTACTGTTCTGACCTCGTCTACAGAATTCATACTTTTTCCGTCCAAATGATTTTGAAGACTGCGGAATAAATGATAATCAGATGGGTCAATATCCGGCAAATATTGTGGGTGGGGCATTGTTTCCCATTCAAACTGTTGCAGCCTTTGGAATCTCTTCCTTGCCGTATGTGGCCGAGCATTATCCTGGTGGAAGAATACCTTTCGTCTTAAAACCAAATATGGTCGTTTTTCTTCTAGCACTGACTTGAATGACTGGTTGAATGACCAAATCCAAGCTTCTCTGCTAGTTCCTCAATAGTTAAATGGGATTTTGTTCCACCACGGTTTGCAGGATGTCCTTGTTGAGTTCTACAGATCTTCTAGGATGAGGCTCGTCTTCTAGACTGTAGTTTCTGGCTAGGAATTTCTGGAACCACCAGAGACACTGGCTTATGCTTATTGTCTGATCCCTGTAATCATCATCATTGTTATCATTTAACGTCTGCTTTCCATGCTGGCATGGGTTGGACGGTTTGACTGAGAACTGGCAAGCCAGGAGGCTGCACCAGACTCCAATCTGATTTGACAAGGTTTCTACAGTTTCTACGCTCTTCCTATTGCCAACCACTCTGAGAGTGTAGTGGGTACTTTTTGCATGCCACCAGCATGGGAGCCAGTCAGGCAGCACTGGCATTGGCCATGCTCAAATGGTGCTTTTTACATGGCACCGGCATGGGTACCATGCATTAATATTCCTCGCACTTTCTGTTGCATTGTTGCCTTTAATTGAACTCATAAAGCAAAATATGCTCCTTTGTCACTTCCATTATAGCTTTGAAAAAATAACTGTTAAAATCAAACTCTTCAAAACTTGCACTAAGAATAAGGACAAGGTAAAATTCCTACCTGCTTTTATAGCAAGTTGATGCAGGTAGTTTATCCTGTCCCCACTCCAACTTTTAGTTCATACAATTGAAAAACCTGCATTATTTATGGGATGAGCCAATAGAATAATTCCTCACAAAAACCATGCCTGGTCAATATAAGCAACATCACCAACATCCAAACAATATCCCCATATATTCAGATCATTCTGTCTGAGTCTTCAGTTTCTCAACAACAAATTGCTTAGAAGAAAAAAGTGCATCAGGCGTCAGGACAAGTATAATCACAGCCTGATGTCCTTGATACTTCATAACTTTCTGAAAAATACCTTTTTTTAACGAAATTTTTCAGAGATACATTTCCAGGTATGTGGATTATGGCTGTGTCGTTCATTTCCCATCCACTTCTCCATGCTTGCGTGGGTCAGACAGAATTTGTCAAGGCACATTCTGAATGGCCGGCTACCTTTCCTGTCACCAACTCTCACCTACAACCTTAGTAAAAAAGAAAGGCACATAGGATGATGTAGTCCAAGAAACACATCACCATCATCCTTTAATGTCTGTTTCCCATGTACAAAGATGGGATGGTCATGGATGGAATGCAGTCATGAAACCTGCTAAAAATAGCTAAATTTCCCTGAAATTGCATCCTGCTGTCTCAAAAATGGATACATAAGATGATGTAGTCTGTGATACACTATGTCTTAAAAGTGATGGGAAGGTCACATCTGAATTGCAGGCACTTGACCTGCTAGAAACAGCAGCTACATCTCTCTCGTATACCTACCATCTTAAAAAAAGGTCACATTAGATAAAGTAGTCCAAGGTGCACTAGACGTGAAAAATAACGGGTCGGTTATGACTGACTTGAAGCTAAACAACAACAACAACGACAACAACAACAACAATAACAACAACAACAAACTACAAACAAGAGAAAAATTTCAACAAAATATAATCACAAGAGGAAGAATATTCTACTCAAAGAAATGTACCTTGTTTCTCCGCATCTGTAATGGAGATGTTGCAGATATTATCTTGAATATCAATGTACATGGTCTGTTTGGGTGTTAGTTAGCAGCTGACTGACTTTAAAGACATCAAGAACTGATTAGATTCCACAAAGAGAACACATATTCATTAAGGATGAACGAATGGGAAAGAAAAAGACAAAAACAAAAAACAGAAATTGTATCATTCACCTTTTTTTTAGGCCAATCCACCTGAGACCACCCCTACTGCTATGGTGCAAATTTCATGTTTAAAAGTGATTTAAATTAAGAGCCTTCCAACAAAATTTCATATTAACTTATTCATGCCAACTTAATGACATTTGACGAAGGTCTTCGTTATTTTCAAGATCAATTGAAACGAAAGCAATGTCTTTGAAAAGAAATATGGTAAATAAAGTGACCCAAGTTAAAGCCTTCCGTCAAAATTTCATCTTGGTTTCTGTTCCAAACTTAAAAATGACAAAGTTATTTCACTAAATTCCTTATTATTTTGAAAATCAATTGAAAGAAAGGCAGAATATTTCAACAGAAATATGAGAACAAAATGGTTGATGCCAGAGCTCTAAACAGCAGCTAAACTTCCCTTGTATCACATCCTATCATCTTTAGAAGACAAAAATGAAGCATGGTTCTAGATGTAGTCATCATCATCATCAACATCATTGTCATTTAACGCCTGTTTTCCAAGCTGTTATGGGTCGTCAGATGGTTTGACAGGAGCAGGCAAGCCGGTTCAGCTGCACCAGACTCCAATTGTCTGTTTTGGCAGGGTTTCTTTAGCTGGATGCCCTTCCCAATACCAGCCACTTTACAGAGTGTATCGAGTGGGTTTTATGTGGCACCAGCACAGAGACTTTTTACAGGGTATCAGTAAAGGTGCTGGAAAAAAAGATAGGAGGGTCACAGCTTGAATGCAGTCACTTGACCTGACAGAAATAGCAGCTAAATCTTGCTGCTGACTTCTCCCACTCTCCAAGGTACATCATCCAATTTTAGTGGACACAACAGGAATTTTGTATTTAAGCTCAATTCTGCTCTCTTCTCTTCAGCCATTTCCCTGGAAGCTTTTAACTAACAAAAATATGGAAATTATTGTAGAATCTATTCATGAACTGTTGCAAATTCAAAAGTTGGAATGGTTAAGCTGAAGTCAAAAGACAACGGGAATATGAGCAAATGCTCAGGTAATATGTTAATTTAATATGTTAATTTAATAACAGCTGATGTAAATGGTTGGGTGATTGCATTCTCCAGTGACAATTTACATTGTATAGATAGAGGGGGAGAAGGTAAAGGGTTAGGGTAAAGAGAAACTGAACATATGTGCACATATTAGGCTTTGTGGCAAGCAATGAGTAAGTGAATGCCTCCCCTACCTATCCCACCCTCACCCACACACACATACAAATTGAAAGAGGAATCATAGGGGAGGAGGTGAAAGTTTAGAGAGGCTGGGTTTCAATGGAGTAGATGTCTGATTGTGTTGTTAAAATTTTTAAAATACCACATTTATTGCAAATAAGTTAGGCTAGATGAGATGCAGCTTGGTTTTCTGCCAGGAAGAAGCATCACTGATGCCATATTTCTGGTAAGGCAGCTGCAGGAGAAATATCTAGCCAAAAATAAATTTCTGTACTTGGCTTTTGTTGACTTGGAGAAAGCCTTTGACAGGGTCTCCTGATCCCTTATCTGGTAGTCAATGCAGAAACTGGAGATAGATGAGTGGTTGGTAACAGCTGTACAAGCCCTGTACATGGATGCTATCAGAAAGGGGAGGGTTGGCAACGAGTATAGAGAAGAATTCCGGGTAGAAGTAGGGGTTCACCAAGGATCAGTCCTCAGCCCCCTTTTATTCATCATAGTCCTCTAGGCAATAACAGAGGAATTCAAGACAGGCTGCCCCTGGGAGCTCCTCTATGTGGAAGATGTACAGAAAGCAGATTCCATCATATGCCAGGGGAAAAAACTAAAAGTAGTTGATAGCTTCCACTACCTAGGTGACCAAGTCTGTAGTGGGGGTGGATGCTCTGAGAGTGTAGTAGCTAGATTAAGAATAGCCTGGGCAAAGTTCAGAGAAGTCCTACCTCTGCTGGCAACTAAGGGCTTCTCGCTCAGGATGAAAGGTAAACTGTATGATGCTTGTGTGCGAACAGCCATGCTACACGGCAGTGAACCATGGGCCTTGACTGCTGAGGAGATGCGTAGACTTGAAAGAAATGAAGCTAGTGTGTTCCGCTGGATGTGTAATGTCAGTGTGCATAAACGACAGAGTGTGAGCACCCTGAGAAAAAAGTTGCCAGTACCGCCTGACTGGCCATCGTGCTGGTGGCATGTAAAAGCACCCACAACCACTCTCGGAGTGGTTGGTGTTAGGAAAGGCATCCAGCTGTAGAAACTCTGCCAGATCAGATTGGAGCCTGGTGCAGCCATCTGGTTCGCCAGTCCTCAGTCAAATCATCTAACCCATGCTAGCATGGAAAGCGGATGCTAAATGATATATCATCATCATCATCATTTAACATCCGCTTTCCATGCTAGCATGGGTTGGACGATTTGACTGAGGACTGGCGAACCAGATGGCTGCACCAGGCTCCAATATATATATATATATATAAAACACTTTATTGAAATAAAAAAGTATCCCCGCAATTAAACATATACAAAGTGTATTTATAGCAACTCACACACACACACACATACGCACACATATATACATACAATTCACCATACACTTAAACAACCACATACCTCACACACACATTTTACCCAAACATGCCCATAAACACTTTCAAACATTCACATACACACATACATACATACAATTAACCCTTACACTAAAAGTGCAAGCAATTTTGGACGAATGAGTTTATTTTTTGGTATCTTGTGTCTCTAAAGTGTAGAATGAATGCTTTTTGAAAGAGCATTTTTATGTAGATTTTCTTAAACTTCAGGGAGACCACCTTCATGAAATGTCACAGTATAGGATGTGGTTTCCTTGAGTGCAGGGGCCAATTGGGAGCTGGCATGGTTCCAACAGAGTTGATTGAGACAAAGTTTCCATAGCGAGATGCCCTTCTACTTGCCAATATATATACATCGGCTTCTTTCAGTTTCCATCAACCAGATGCATTCACAAGGCTTTGGTCAGTCTAGGGCTACAGAAGAGGATATTTGCCCAAGTGCGACTGAATCTGAAGCCATGCGGTTGGGAAGGGAATGTAGCCATGCCTACACCATCAAATATGAAGGGGTTAATTAAAAAACTTACAATTAATTGTCTGATTTTTTAAGCGATGAAATTTGCAGAGAACCCAATTAATTAGGAATAGAATTAGACAAGATGAAATGCAGTTTGGCTTTGTCCCAAGGGAAGCACCACAGATGCTGTTTTCATAATCGGGCAATTTCAAGAGAAGCATTTAGATAAGAACAAGCCATTCTGTTGTGGTGGGCAGGTCTTCTCAACGACAACAATGTTAATCTAGAGAAAGTCTCTGACAGAGTCCTTTGCTCTGTGATGGGGTAGTCTCTGTGGAAGCTGGGGACGGATGGCTTGTACAGAAAGCAGTACAGGCCATGTACAGGGGTGCTGTTGATAAGGCAAGAGTTGGTCATGAGTACTGTGATGAATTTAGTGTGCAGGTAGGTGTGCACCAAGGGTCAGTCCTCAGCTCCCTCCTCTTCACCATTGTTCTCTAGGCCATTACAGAGGAATTCAAGATTGAAAGCCCGTGGGGACCATTATATGCTGATGATCTGGCCCTCACAACAGAATCTGTAACAGAAAAGAAAATAAATTCCAGGTGTGGAAGCAGAACCTGGAATCAAAGGGTCTTAAAGTAAATGTAGTAAAAACCAAGGTCCTACTAAGCAAGAAATCAGATAGGACCCTTCACCCTTCTGGTAAATGGCCCTACTCAATATGTAGGAAGGGTGTAGGTAGAAATTCCATTTAGTACACCCAGTGCAAGCTACGGAGACAAAGGGAGTGCAGTGGAATAAGGAAGGTTAACAGAGAAAGTAGTGTTTGTATGTAGAAGATGCATGGGAACCATAAAGACCACAGACACATAGGAAACTGGTCTCTTTAAATGTGCCAGTGGATCTCTGGAAGTTGTAGATGAATTTTGTAACTTAGGTGACCTAATTAGCAGTGGAGGAGGTTGTAGAAAAAGTGTAATTGCTAGATTAAAAATAGGATGGAGAAAATTCAGAAAGCTTTTGCCTCTGTTGACAACCAAACATCTCTCTCTCCGATTTAAGGGAAGATTGTATGATGCATGTGTATGATGCTGCATGGTAGTGAGACGTGGGCCCTAAATACAGAGGACATGCAAAGTCTGGAGAGGAATGAAGCTGGTATGTATGTGTGCTGTCAGTGTGCATTTGAGACAGAGTATTGGTGAATAGAGAGAGAAGGTGGGCCTAAGCAGAATTAGATGTCATATGCAAGAGAGGAGACTGCGCTGGTTTGGTCATGTGATGTGGATGGATGAGGACAGTTGCACAAAGCAGTGCTGTCCACTTAAAGTGGAGGGAAGCTGTGGAAGAGGGAGACCCAGGAAGAAGTGAGATGAAGTTTTGAAGGCCGATCTCAAAACGCTGAACTTTACGAAGGAGATGAAAGAGAACCGAAATACGTGGCAACACATTGTTGTAGTTGAGAAGACGTGCCCACCACAACAGAATGGAGAGCTTAAAACCAAGGTGCTACGTAAAACGCATTGGTGCTGGTGCCACATAAAAAGCACCAAGTACACTCTTTGGAGTGGCATTAGGAAGGGCATCCAGCTATAGAAACCAAGTCAAAACAATCAATGGAACCTTGTGCAGCCCTCCAGCCTTGCCAGATGCTATCAAGTCGTTCAACCCATGCCAGTATGGAAAACAGATGTTAAATGTTGATGATGATGATGATGACAAAATGGAATTTAGTTTTTGCCTTGATGATGTCCATTAAAAAAATTTCTCAATTACCATTATTCTGAGTGCCCATATCAACTGATGGTGTGATTCCATGTTCTAAATCTTTTCCCCAAAAAGCTATAATCATGCACATAAATTGAAATAAACCAAGCTATTTAAAAAAAAAAAACTCCACCCCACCCACTCCTGTAACTTTGTTCCTCCACAACTTTTTGATAAAATTAAGTAAAAATAAAATGTCGGAGGAGTTTTGTTGATTTTAATATCTCTAATTTCCGTAATTTTAGCAGTTTTCACTTTAAAAAAAATTGTATGAAACATCAACTATTTCTGGAAATGTATTTTAACCCTTTGGTGTTTAAGCCAGCCATAGCCGACCCAAATATGCTACATGTTTTACATTCAAACTGGCCATATCTAGCCTCTCACACCAACCTACATTGACATTCCATGAATAAACTATCACACCATTGAAACTTCAAAGCTGTAAGATAATGTATGATTAATTTTAAATAATCTGAGTGAAAAAGGTATTACACTTAACAGATTAATCTGAACACTAAAGGGTTGAAGAGCTATGGGAAAAAAAGTCTGAAGGGTGGAGAGAAAATGAGTGGAAAAATGTAATGTTATCAACATAATTGTAATCACCTTTTCAAGAATTATGAGGAAGCAAAGTCGGAGATGAAGGGGAGGAGAATAATCTGAAACTGCTTATTAAAAATTAAAGTAATCAACACAATCACATGTGGATCACATCAAAGGGTAAAACTTCATTAGAAACTAAACGTTTTCCAGAAAATTGTGAGGAAATAAAGTCGATGGGGGGGGGGACTAACTGTAATTATGTCCTTTTATAAAAATAAATAATTATTTTCTGTCACTCCCTTTGTGAATTAAATCATTTCTATTGTATTAAAAGATTCTAAATTTCTTCTTCTTCCGTCTGTTTTATTTGTTGTTTGGAAAAAAAAACTTTAGCCTTGAAAGCGAAACTTCCACGTGTCCACGAAATTCAAATATTATTTTCGTAAAAAGAGAAAAGGAAAAAAAAACAAATTTGTAACTTAAAAAAAAAGAGAGAAATATAATAAAATTATAAAATAAAAATTAATTGTAACATGATTAATGATTTTTATAATGCAAATAATAAGTTTGTTTATCTAAATACGAAACGATGGCGAACAATCTAAACCTTATAGAATAGGATTGAGAGAAAGTAGAAAACTGAATGTCAGAGTAAACTGGTTTGAACTGAAGAGTGTTCGGAATAACATGGAATCAACCTGCAGAATTCCAGAATACATTCTGTTATAAGAATAGTAAGACAACGAATGAGAAAATAAAATACAGATTGTAAAATGAACGTTCAAAGAATTGAAGAATTAGTTTTAGAATTAGAACGTAATAATGTGAGAAACGGTTTTATTAGTTTATAAAACCGATAATGGGAGATTTACTAATGCGAAGCTATTTTACAATTAAAAACATAATGATTAAGGTTAATTATTCTTTCTGATGCAAAGTAAAATACCAAGTTTATAGAACTTTTTTGTGTATATTTTCATTTTATTCGCTTGTTTTGCAATCGTTAATTTTTCTCTCTCTCCAAATAAAATTTAAATTTTGTCCTTGTGGTTACATTTTGTAGCCCAAGTCTACAGTATCCACCGATTAGGAATGAGGCAATGTTTTTCGTAGAATATAGAAGGGGGAATGGTTTGTAGAACTTATGTTGAACTGCGCGTGGTATATCTAAACTTGTAGAATAGAAATATCTACAGTGACACTGTAGACCTGATGAAGGACAATATGTGAAATATTGATTTCTAAAATAGAGAGATGGTTTCAATTTTACAGCTTTGAAGGCATTTTGTAATATCTTTGCGAGAACTTTATCAAGATATAGGCAAATTGTTACAAGTATTCGACTAACGCGTGTAGACTTAATGCATGTTTGAGTTAATGAAAAGAAAAAAATCAGGAAGTAGTTTAAATAATCAAAGATGAGTCGATCGTACTTTGTTATAAAAATATCACTTACCATGAATTTTATCCACTCTTTCTTTATCTACAAAAGTTGTTAAAGATCGTCCGTCTTTTAAATAAAATCCCTTGTTAGACTTTAGGTTTGATGGATGCATTAGTTAATACGATGTGACTAGACAGGTCCAAACTATGATCAGAGGTACAAAAATATAGAAATTTCTGATTATAAAATGAAAGAAGGAATCATAGCGAAATAACACAGTTTCTTCTTTTTTTCACTTCATTTATCAATTTGATCGTTTCTAAGACTCAAATAGATATTTTTGCCATATGGAATGAGATTTTGATATTTTAAAACCCACTGAATTTGGTTTTATGGTGTTGATATTGATTTCGTTTCGGCAGTTATTGTATAGTTTCTGCTGACGGTTTCTACACAGTTTGGCATATCGTGTCGAACCGGTTTTAATTTTTGTTTGTCCCATTGTATGACTAATGTGTGCTTCTGGGTCAACTGCTTAACGTTATTAGATATTAAAACGGCTGCTCTTGTTAGTTACGTTTTTTAATAATAATGTTTTTTATTGCTGTTCTTATCTTCTTAACATTTATTTTTTGTTTACTTTTAATAGTTATTTTTCAACCAAATACCCAGCCGTAATATAATTTACGCAACATTGATATTTGTTGTGATATAATTGTTTTGCTTTTTTTTTCAATTGTTTATATTAGAAAAACAGTTGATACTTCTTACTGGTAATATCATTTCTGTTCGAGTACAACTGGAGATATTTTTACTATACTCTTAAAAGAATTTAGAGGTAAAAATCAGGGTCTTATTTGCAGCGAATAGGGCACATCGAAAGATTCACTCTTCAGAAATGTTACATTGTAAATAATATCAATTTAAGTTGCTGATTCAAATTTATTGATACTTTATCAGATTTTCTCTCTACCTAGCCTCCAGTAAAACTAGGTTAACTTGACCTTTTAAACACCCCCCCTCTCTCTCTTTAATAGCCTGATTTACGATACTAACAACCATATTGTCTACTGCTTCTGTTTCAACCTCAGATCTAAGATGTCCATATCTATCTCTTTATGCTTATACATCTACTAAAGCTACGCTGAATTATCTTTCAGTTTCTCTTAAGTAAGGAATCTGCTCCTCTTTACTGTTCTCACTTTATTCTTTATTGCAAACGTTTGTTTTTAAATGAGAGAGTTCATTTCCCAATTGAGTATTCGGTGAAAATGAGTCACCAGAAATGTAACACAAGAGATAAGAAATTCTGATGATGTTCCTTACTGGAACAGTTTGTGAAGTAATACTGTTGCCCTCTGTAAAGACTTCATCAAAAGGGTTGTTAAGTGAAGATATACACAAGGGATTGTTTCCTTTGCTTTGAAAATTCCCGCATTATCATCATTTACAGAATTTTCTCCCCCCCCCCTCTCTTCTAAAAAGTACGACAGGGTAGGGAGTTATTGAGATGAGATGTAGACTTTCAGGGACAACAGACTGAAATTATTTAAAGATCATTGTTTGGTTTCTACCACAAATATTATTCTGGAGTCTCAGTGGGGTTGTTTATCTTCTGTTCTTCAATGGCACTTCACAATGTTCCGTAGTTCACGTGTGAAGACAATGACCTCTAAAATTTGAATTTGCAAATAGTTTAATAACCCAAATCATTTATATTTACAAATGCACATCCAATGAATTAATGGAACATCAGAACAGCCTGCTCATGAAATTAACAGGCAAGTGGCTGAGTACTCCTCAGACATGTCTACCATTAATGTAGTTCTCGGAGAGATTCAGCATGACACAGAATGTGACAAGGCCGATCCTTTGAATTACAGGTATGACTCATTTTGGCCAGGTGAGTGGACAGAAGCAAGGTGAAATAATGTGTCTTGCTCAAGGACACACACGTCACCAGGAATTGAACTCCTGACTTTATGATGTGAGCTGATTACCCTAATCACTAATTACGAAGCCACACACCTTCACACAGCATACAATTAGTGTGTGTTATGCAACACTGCAAGTTAAAGTTGGTGCCTTTTGTTGACCACAACATAAGCATGTTATATAAAAAAGTGAAGTGGGACGGAAAGCCAATTCATTGTAAACGTTGACATAGATTCCTCTCGACAGCTTTGTGACTCTCCAGCCTGAGATTGAAGTTGTCACTTTTTATAACAGTAAGCCGTCCTTCTAGAATCTTCAGCAAAATTGTTTGGTGGGAAAACTCTTCCACTCCCTCTCAAGTTTACCACTCTAATAAGTCAATTAGTGCTGATCGGTGAAACCACAGACGCACACCTTTTATGACAACACTCATCTTTTTATGGAGAAACATGTTTCTAGACTGGGAAAATCTAACAGTTTGACACAAATCCAAACAACATATTCTGTCCTTTCAGTTATTTAGGTAGTCAAACCACAGTCCTTGTGGCAGGACAACCCTTTTGATACGAACACACCATCCTTAGTTCTGTAATACAAACTTCTGGTTTTAAAGTGACCTAAATTAAAATTTTCCCTCAAAATTCTATGTTAATTCATATTCCTAACGCCAGCTTAATAATTTCAAATTCATTTTGCTAAACTCTTCATTATTTTCAAAACTAAGTGAAACAAATGTAGCTTATTCTAACAGGAATGTGGTTCATAAAATTATGAAATGTATTAATTTGGTTTCGTCACTTTTTCTGTCAAGCATCAAAATAAACCATGGTTGTATTAAATTTGAGACACTCTCCAGTTTGATGTTTGCCAACTTGATATGAAAGAACTTCAACCAAGTGAATGGAGTTCCTTTAATAAGTCTATCATGATTTAATAGCTTATAGAAGTGGTGTGTCAATTGGTGATGAAATAAAACAAATATTTAATGTCTGTGCAGAATGGCTATAAAACAATTTAAATTGCTCTCAATATCACAGCAATAGGTTTAGAGAACGAGTAAATCTAGTTTATTCGGGTGGCCAGGGATCAATCTCCCATTGCTGTCATCATCATCATCACCATTAATAACATTACAGTTGTCGTCATCATAAGTGGAGTGGAAGAAATGGTAGAGTGTTGAACTGAATAAATGTATTATGGTTATTCAGTTGCATCCGTTTGCCTTCTGAGTTTCAAATCTAACCAGTTCCTCAGCTGAAGTGCTTACCATGGGTTTTGCTTGATTCCCTGAATCAAGCAACAGGGACTCAACAATTACAACTGGGAGTGGGCTCTTGGTGGGGTTTGCAAGAGATAAAGATCTTCATATTTGAGCAGCTGCTGTAAGACGCTTTCACTGAACATCTAACTGCAGAAGAAGTACCTAGCTAAAGATAAACCCCTCTACATAGCTTTTGTGGACTTGGAGAAAGCCTTTGACAGCGTCCCCTGATCCCTTATCTGGTGGGAGAAACTAGAAGTAGTTGATAGTTTCCGCTACAGGATGACCAAGTTAGTAGTGGAGGTGGATGCTCAGAGAGTGTCACCACCAGAATACAAATAGCCTGGGCAAAGTTTAGAAAGCTCCTACCCCTACTGGCGACAAAGGGGCTCTCACTCAGAGTGAAAGGTAGATTGTATGATGCATGTGTGCGAACTGCTATGCTTCACGGTAGTGAAACATGGGCCGTGACTGCAGAGGACATGCGTAGACTTGAAAGAAATGAAGCTAGCATGATCCGCTGAATGTGTAATATCAGTGTGCGCGCATGACAGAGTGTAAGCACCCTGAGAGAAATGCTGGATATAAGAAGCATCAGATGTGGTGTGCAAGAGCGACGCTTGCGATGGTATGGTCATGTGCTGCGGATGGATGAGGAAAGATGTGTGAAGAAGTGCCGCTCCCAAACAGTTGAAGGTATCAGGGGGAGAGGTAGACCCAGGAAGACATGGGATGAGGTAGTCAAGCATGACCTCAGAGCGTTGGGCCTCACAGAGGCAATGGCGAAGGACCGAGATCTCTGGAGATGTGCTGTGACTGCAAAGACCTAGGCTGCTTCCTGCACCAGTTCCGCATAGCCCCTGCCCATTCAAAGTACCTTGGATTCCAGAACATCCCGCTGTGCTTGAGGAGACCTATTGAGTCAAGTACATGAACATCGAAATAAATATCAATGGAAATAGTAGTTGTGATACCTGTGCTGGTGGCACATAAAAAGCACCATCAGAACGTGGCCGATGCCAGCACCGCCATGACTGGCTTCCGTGCCGGTGGCACGTTAAAAGCACCAATCGATCATGGCTGATGCCAGACCCCCCCTGGCACCTGTGCAGGTGGCACGTAAAAAGCACCCACTACACTCGCGGAGTGGTTGGCGTTAGGAAGGGCATCCAGCTGTAGAAACACTCCCAGATCAGACTGGAGCCTGGTGCAGCCCCTGGCTTCCCAGACCCCAGTTGAACCGTCTAACCTGTGC
Source organism: Octopus sinensis (assembly GCF_006345805.1). Taxonomy (NCBI): domain Eukaryota; kingdom Metazoa; phylum Mollusca; class Cephalopoda; order Octopoda; family Octopodidae; genus Octopus; species Octopus sinensis. Next base: position 11,770,586 of record NC_042999.1, on the reverse strand, counting down.
TAGCATGGAAAACGGATGTTAAACGATGATGATGATGATATATATGTATCTATGTATGTATGTATGTGTGTGTATGTATATCATGCATATGTATACATTTCCATATATCTATGTGTATGTATCTATGTATGTGTGTGTATATATATCAGTATCATGTATGTGCTTATATTTACTTATGTTTATATACATTCATTACATTCGATTCTCGTTGTGCCTTATGGCACTTGAGGTGACAGCGAGATCATTCCACTTTCTAACACTGAAAGCATCCTTGACAGCTTGTTTCATTGTTAACCATCTGCTTTGAAGATCTTTTGTTATTGCTCTCCACTACGTTTCCTTTCGTCAGCTACCATCTTCTTTTGCCCCGTGGAACCCATTGCAAACCGATCCCTATATTTATACTTAAGTAAGCATCAACATCATGTATATATGTGTGTATTTAGATTCTTTTGTATAAATATATTGATATCATGTATGTATTTCCATGCTTGTATATCTGCATATACTTATGGCTTTCTACTAACATCACATTCATATGTACATTCACATATGTTTCTATGGTTTTATCTATATCATGTACATGTGTATATTTACATCTGTGTTTGTCTCCATAGCAACATCGTCTCCATTTGTATTTACATATGTTTATATGTTTATGTCTTTATAGAACATCTGTTAAACTGTGAAAACCCTATAAACTATCCTTTCACTAGGAAAGGGCTTTACAAAACATTTAGGGTGCTTGGAGAAAACACATCACAAGTAGTTTCTGACGAAAGGAAAGTTAAAGAAAGGATCCCAGAATGCAAAGCTGTAAGTACTAGCTAGAAGTAGATAATCTAATATAGCATTTAGAGTCCCCTAGGGGACCAATAAAAGGATAAGAGATGGTTTAGCAACTTATATATTAAGTTACAAATTATTGCAAGATCTTTAATAAAAATTGTACACTGCCAGTTTGTTTATTGGAATACATGTGTGTGTGTGAGAGAGAGAGAGGGGGAGAGAGAGAGAGAGCATGTATAACTATATATATTCACTTTCTTACTCAGTCGACACATTCATAATATATAAACATCATTAACTTTCTAAAATTTTCGTTGCGTCTTGCAACCTTTTCAATAGTTTTGACTATTGAATAGTCAAAACTATTGAAAAGGTTGCAAAATGTAATGAAAATTTTAGGAAAATAAAAATAAGAAATAAGTGGAAATTTTACCAGTGAGTGTGTTAAATTATAAGGCACAAAATGAAAATGACTCCCCAGACACAACAGAATATGCTTCAACACACAAACTCATATAAAGAATCTTGCAAACCAAATCCAAAAACAAAATATATATACTGGAAAGTTCATGCCGATTTTTAAAGGAAAGAAAAAGGTCAATAAATACTTGCCATTTTTAATCAGCCAAATATGAACCATTTTGTTGCACAATGCGTCTCCATCTTTCCTTTAACTTGAAAATACCCTCTTCCCAGAATTGAGGTGGTTTCATGGCAAAGAATTCATCAAGGTATCTTTTTACGTCATCCAAGGAATTGAAATTTTTACCATTAAGATGATTCTGCAGAGAACTAAATAAGTGGAAATCCAAAGGAGCAATATCTGGTGAATATGGAGGGTGGGGTAGCACATCCCAGCCGAGCTGCAGCAATTTTTATCTGGTTCCCAAAGCATCAAGTGCTGAAAATGAACTTTCTTATCTTCCATTTTAAAGGGTTACAGAATTAACACAGGTTATAGAAACATAAATCTTCTTCCATGAAAAGATAGCTTAAACTGTGCTCTAAATGGAGGTGCAGTCAAATCCTATTTTATGGACTCAACCATGTTCTAAAATAAGTCGAAAGGTAAGCTACTATAAATCAGCACGAACTTTCCGGACAACCCAATATATATATATGTATATATATATATATATATAGAACATATATGTATGTGTATTTAATACATATACATATATAAATGTGTGAATGCATTTTTAGAGGTGCAGATGTGGCTGTGTGGTAAGAAAGGCGGTGAGCTGGTAGAATTGTTGACACGCAAAGCAAAGTGCTTAGCGGTATTTCGTCTACCGTTACATTCTGAGTTCAAATTCCGTCATGGTCAACTATGTCTTCCATCCTTTCGGGGTCGATAAATTAAGTACCAGTTATGCACTGGTGTCGATGTAATCAACTCAACCTCTTTGTCTGTCCTTGTTTGTCCTCTCTATGTTTAGCCCCTTGTGGACAATAAAGAAATAAGAAGTTTGCCTCCCAACTACATGGTTCTGGGTTCAGTCCCATTGCATAGCACCTTGGACAAGTGTCTTCTACTATAGCTTTGAGCTGATCAATGCCTTGTGAGTGTATCTGGTAGACGGAAACTGTAGGAAGCCTGCCATATATATAGATCTGTGTTTGTCCCCCACATGTCATTTGGCAACTGGTGTTAGTGTGTCTGTGTGTCCTGTAACTTAGCAGTTTGGCAAAGAAATCAAGGAACCACAAGACATCTTACCCAACTCTTTTACACATCCACTCATCCACTTCCCTTGCATTAATCCTTTTTAATGATCCCAGAAGGAAGAAAGGCAGAGTTTACCTTGGCAGGATTGGAACTCACAACGCAGAAAACTGGAACAAATACCACACATCATTTTATCCAACACTCAAAAGACTTCACAAATTCACTATTTTGATGGTTTTTTTCAAAAAAGAAATAAAATCATATTCTTTGCTATTTTCTTGAAGAGGTTTTGTATTACCAGGGATTAGCAAAATATCAGACAAAAAAAATGAGTTGACAGTTTTGAGAAGTAATTCCAATTCATGTCTTAGACCCCATATGTTTCTCTCACTTTATTTATTTATTTGTAAACTGTTCCCATCTATAATTAATCTGGAACTTTTATCCTGGCTGTGTGTTCCTCCCAGCCATAAATTTTCTAAACCAAACTTCATCCATATTCATTTCATCCTGTGTTTAGAAAAACCAAGAATTTAATATAAATTATTTCAGTTTCTGAATCTCTGATGTTCAAAACATATAAATCTAAATATGTGGGTTTTTTTTAAAGGGTTATAATAAAGAATGGGTTTTAAATACATAAATAAATGCCAGTATTTACTCCTCTGAATAAATTCTAAAAACAAGAACGTACAAGATGATTTTTGATGAAATCGCTCTGGTAAACTCTGTAAAACTATTTTTAAACATCACCATAAAAATTAACAACCATTAAATGTTTGTTACAATTGAGGATTAATTTTGTTTTTCTTAGATTTATAATGCAATGCTTTGTGCAGTTTTCTATAAAAAAAAATCAACAAGATCAAATGTTCAGACACCTCTACAGTTACTTTTGTTCTCTTCTCAATACTATGGTGTAATATTTTATGTGGTAATACACACACACACATTTATATATACACACACACATAGTCTTATATATGTAATTTGTTATTTTAACTGCTTCTTCAGTAAACAGTTTTTTTTTTAAACTCAGAAGGATAGAGGAAACTAGAGCTACTCATAGTTTCTCTCATGTTAAGTAGTTGATATGTATGTATGTATCTATGTTTGTATTGTATGTATGTATGTGAAGGCACATGGCTCAGTAGTTAGTGTCAAGCTTATGATCATGAGGCTGTGAGTTCAATTCCTGGACCAGGCTGCATGTTGTGTTCTTGAGTAAGACACCTTACTTCACATTACTCCACTTCACTCAGCTGTAGAAATGAGTTGTGACACCATTGGTGCCGAGCTGTATCGGCCCCTTTGCCCATCCCTTGGATAACATCGATGGCATGGAGAGGAGAGGCTGGTATGCATGGCCGACAGCTGGTCTTCCATAAAAACAACAACCCTAGGTTGTGCATTCACCGGTGAGGCCACTTTCCACCCAGATTTGTACCCAGGAGGGGAATGTCTTAGGTGCACCCATGGTTATTCATGACTGTTGGAGTTGAGTTGCATTGTATATATGTACGTTTATATGTATGTATGTACATATGTATGTACGTATGTATAATAATAATAATAATAATAATAATTGTGTACAGTGCTCAGGTGCACTACAACTCATCTAAAGTGTATATATAATCAGGTGTAGTTTCGACGGATTTCGGGAAGCATGAGGGCCTTAAAGGATGCAGTGTCATGGCAGTCAACAACTGATGCAGGCAGTTTATTCCATGCTTCAGCAACCCTGAGCGTGAAAAAATGTTTCCGAAAGTCATGGGAGCTGTGCTGTTTTCTGACTTTGTAGGCATGTCCACGTGTGTTAGACACATGGAGATCAAAAAGGTGTTCAGTGTTGTTGTTGGTGAGGTGGTTGATAACCTTGTGGGTGTTTACCAAGTCCGTCGCCCGACGCCGGAGCTTCAGTGAATCCATGCCCAGGGAAACAAGACGCTCAGAATATGGTAGGTGTCTGATGGAGGGTATGCGTTTGGTTGCACGTCTCTGGACAGATTCCAGGAGGTCAATGTTCTGAGCAAGATAGGGATTCCAAACTGATGATGCGAATTCCAAGTGCGGTCGTACCATAGCTGTATACAGTTTTAAATAGATGGCTGGAGAGCGGCTAACAAAAGTCTTGCTGAGTGATGCCAAGACACCCTCGGCCTTCTTGACAATTTTAGAGATATGCTTTGTATGTATGTACTGTTTGTATGTATGCATGTATGTATGTTTGTATACATTATATGTATACACAAACACTCACATACATGCATATATATATATATATATATATATATATATATTAGGTTTGGAGATGATGTACAGGTATTATATATTAGAAGAAATGAGGTACTCAGAAATCTGGATGGTTTTATATTTACAGATATTTATTAGTATGTTAGATGTTTTTATAAATCCTATATCATATATTAACGCTTTCATCCACTCTAGTAGAGTCTTCAAATTGAACTGACTTTTGCAGGAATTTTGATTCTTTTTATAGTATTACTACACACTACACACTCAATAATACTATAAAAAGAGAGAAAATTCTTGCAAAAGTTCAATTTGACGACTCCACTAGAATGGAAAAAAGAGCTAATATATGATATATGATTTATAAAAAACATGTTACATACTAATAAATATCTGTAAATATAAAACCAAACAGATTTCTGAGTAACTCATTTCTTCTAATATATATATACATATAAATTAGAATAAAACCACCTTATTATTATTATTATTATTATTATTATTATTATTATTATATATATATATACACATACACACATATATATATATATATATTAAACATGCACAGTGACAAAGATCCCAGCAATGCCATTACTCCTCAGGATCAGTTACTGCAACAGCCTGGACTTCAGAGCCTGAGGGACCTACACAAAATGGATGTAGGTGTTTTCAAATCAAAACTTGAGAGTCTCAGATGAACTTACCTCACGGAAGGAGACGCAAATGAGGGTAACGACATCAAACCCCCTTATTCACCAAATGCCACATATCAGAGGAGGCTCTCAATAATAACAGTGTAGCAAAAAGGGCAGTACCCCAGCATGGCCACAGCTTTCAGCTGAAACTGATAAAATATAAATATATATATAAATATATATATTTGGTTAGAAGTATACAGTGACTATATCAGATTGACACTCAATGAAAACTTTTGATGGAAAAACAGTAGTAGAAATGGCATTTTGATGATAGCTTTTTGCTGGAGAGAAGAAAAATCCAGAGAGGAGGAAAAGGAGGAAGGAGCATATTGTCCAGAGAAATGCATGTGTGTCATTGCAAAGCCAAAGTAATAATAATATGTATATATATATATATATATGAAAGAAAGTTTGAAAATGCAATTTTAAAAGATGTTTATTTACTTTACCGGTTTCACTCTTTTAGAAAAAGATTGTCAAAAGTAACATGTAAAAGCTTGGTTGTGTTAGGTACTGGTTGTCACAAAATATTACAAAACATATAAACTGTTTTTAACATGTTCTTATTATTATCAAAGAATGTATATATGTATTGTAATATTTTGTGACAACCAATACCTAACACAACCAAGCTTTTACATGTTACTTTTGACAATCTGTTTCTAAAAGAGTGAAACCGGTCAAGTAAATAAACATCTTTTAAAATTGCATTTTCAAACCTTCTTTCATATATAATTCCACTCGTGCGGTACCTTACAACTCCACTTTGTTATATATATAAATATATTTATAAATACGTGTGCGTGTGCGTGTGTGTGTGTGTGTGTGTGTGTAGGAAAAATAAGAAAATGGAGATAAATCAATTAATAAGTATATTTATTAACTGCAAAAACAAACATAGTCTCTAACAGCTGTTTCGATCCTTTTTATAAAACAGAATCTTGTCAGAGGCAGAAAAAAAGATTTACCAATTTATTATTCGGTGTTAAGTATACAGAATATTACAGCAAACTGAGTATTGTTATATGGATAAGTTTGGTATAAACCTCTTAAAGGGGGCATAGGGTGTTTAGTTAGGGGGAAAGTGAATATATATTAATATACTCTGGATAATAGTTAGAAGATGTAGTGATTTATGATAAATAGTAATTTCCCATGTATATAAGTATCATATTAATATTGGGGTAAATATATTTAGAGTTTATTATTATAGAGATTAGTAATAAGTAGAAGTTATTAATAGTCAAACTATTTATTGAATAGATTCAGTAGCTATTCACTTAAATTTATGGGTGTGCAAATGTATATGTAAAAATCAAAAAGGAATAGAATTATAGATATATACATATATATGTAAAAGTCTACATATAAACATAAGAAGGCTGGAACACTTGCACATAGACATACACATTATCTAATCTTGGCAGAATTGTTAGCACGCTGCCAGGCGAAATGCTTAGCAGTATTTCATCTTTTGCAACATTATGAGTTCAAACTCCGCTTAGGTCAACTTTGCCTTTCATCCTTTTGGGGTCGATTAAATAAATACCAGTTATGCACTGGGGTTGATGTAATCAACTTAAACCCTTTGTCTGTCCTTGTTTGTCCCCTCTATGTTTCACCCCCAGTGGGCAATAAAGAAATAAATCATCTAATCTTGTGTACATTCTTGTACATATTCACATGTATATACATATATTTATATATATATAATAAATATATGTAAATATCTATGTAGTAATTACATGCACAAAAAAATTATATAGCTATACAATTGTATAATTAATATATCATTTATTATATATTAATATATTATATACATATGTATGTGTATCATCATCATTGTTTAACATCCGTTTTCCATGTTGGCATGGGTTGGATGGTTTGACTGAGGTCTGAAAAGCCAGCAGCTGCACCAGGCTCCAGTCTGATCTGGCAATGTTTTTACAGCTGGATGCCCTTCCTAACGCCAACCACTCCGAGAGTGTAGTGGGTGCTTTTTACGTGCCACTGGCACAGGGACCAGTCAGGCGGTACTGGCATCGGTCATAGTAAGTTGGTGCTTTTAACATGCCGCCAGCTCACACATGGTGAAGCATGATCTTCGAAAGTTGAGCCTCATGGAAGTGATGACAAGTGACTCAGAGTCCTGGTGATATGCCGTGTGTGAGAAGACTTGTCAGACCAAGTGAAATCATTGTCGCTGCCAGTGGCACATAAAAGCACTCATTACATTCTTGGAGTGATTGGCATTAGGTAGGGCATCCAGCTGTAGAAACCTTGCCAAATCAGACTGGAACCTGGTGCAGCTCTCTCCAGCTCATCAGCTCCAGTCTAACCATCTAACCCATGCCAGCATGGAAAGCAGATGTTAAATGATGATGATGATGATGGTGGTGGTGGTGGTGGTGGTGGTGGTGATTATACAATACATATATAAATATATGCATAAATGTATATATATATGTGTGTGTGTGTGTGTAGTGATGTAACTTATAAAATATGATACATATTTGTTGATCTGTTCCTAATAAGTCTTTAATTAGATTTAGCTTGAGCGTTGCAGCCATGCTGGGACACCATCATTAATAGAGGATTTATAAAGTATACAACTCATAAAATCTACAAGTTTCTGAAATAAAAGAAAAAATAATAATCTGTCTGAAATGTCTATAGGAAGTAAAATGTTCATAAAAACATTATTTTTGTTTAAGGTTATCTTTTAGCAACGGAGAACTTCTTACCGATTCTAAAGAAAACAATGAAAGCAAAAAGTATAACAAAATCCACCAAAATTTAAGAATCTACACAGAACATATTTGAAATGTTATTCGATCAAATTTCATTGCAAAACCGTTTACTGATTTCTTTCGCTGGTTTTATCTTCAGTTTTTTTTCTCCTGTCTTTCGCAATCTGACTCCCCATCACCCCCCCTTATCTTTCTCACTTTTCCTTTTATTCATTCTTAGTTCTCTTTTTTGTTGTTTTCTCTTCAACATTGAACTCTAAGGTTTGTGTTTTTATTTGTCTAATTCCTTAATCCTTTTGAACCCACCCACCCCAGACACTGCCCCCCTCCTGCTATTGTGACACAAATTTCCTGTCTTAAACCAATCTAAAGTAAATCCTTCATCAAAATTTCAAGTTATCTTATGTTCCAAACACCAGTTTAATAGTCACAAAAGTTATTTTACTAAATTCTCCATTATTTTCAAAATGAATTGAAACAAAGGCGGGGCAGGTTAACAGGAATATCAAAAAGGCTTCAAGGGATCTAAACAAAAACCTTCCTTGGAAATTTCACGTTAATTTATGTTCCAACACCAGTTAAATACTGGTAAAGTTATTTTACTAAATTCATTATTATTATTTTAAAAAGTCAGTGAATTTCAAGAGAAATTTCAGAACGTAAGGATTAAGGATTAAGTTGAACTTCTGTCAAGTTTTATTGCGTTCAAAAATTCACCAGAAAAAAATGGAAAAAATCTCTTCTGTGTGTCAAAACTTCTAATTTATACTTAAAATGAAGGTGAAATGAAAACATACCATAACTTTTAATGAGTCGTTAGATCAACACCAACGATTTAATTTTCTTGTAATGTGTCAAAGACAAATGAGTCTTCTGGAACTCATGTCCATTCAGAAGAGAAATCTGGAACTGCAGCAGAAGAAATAAGTGAAGCTGTTCCCTGTTGAGTGAATGAAGCATTATTCTCAAGTATTTATTCAGACATAAGATGAATACGGTATAAGTGTAAGATTCTGTGAATTTCTTTGTTTAATCCATTCATTGTCTTCATTCTGTTGAAATACACTGATTCTGCTTCAATCGATTTTGAAAATAAGGAAAATAAAAAAAAAATTGTCTTTATTAAGATGGTGTTTGGAAATTAACATGAAATTTTGATGACTGGTTTTAATAAAGAATCCTTTAACACTTTACAATATTTCTGTTGAAATAAACAGTTTTTGTTTCAGTTAATTTTGAAAATAACAAAGAATTTAGTAAAATAACTTTGTCATTATTTAGCTGGTGCCTGGAACATAAAATTAATATGAAATTTTGATGGATACTTTTAATTGAAATCCTCTAAAACATGAAGTTTGTATCACAGAACAGTTTTAAATGAAGAGGGTTGAATTGATTTCACAAAGAAATGACATTTTCAATTGTTTTTAGATGAGGCATAATGACTGGTATTACACTTTTTTGAAAATATCTGGTAAGAAACTCGTCCATCAGAGTTCTGTCAAAAAAAAAAAGCTTTTACCTGCAAAATAAAATTTACTTCCAATGCCATATCAAAGGAAAAAATAAGGAACAATCTTTATGAAACTAAAAATCATTTAATGCTAAACAAATATCTTTTTTTTCTTTTTGAGAGATATACAATCCACAACCTTTTATAATATATAATAATAGAGATTAGCGTACGGGAGTGCATCAACAGTGAAAGAAGAAACATGACAGAATATTTGGTAAACAGCAAACAAGACTTGCTGCTGCTGATGCAGAAGGATTTACCAAAAATGGACTTGAGAGTGCTCATGAATTCCAATCACGAGAGAGAAGAAACTCTACTCCACATGGAATTACATGGTCAGTTCCACCATGAAACTAACAACTTAGAAGACCAGGAAGCATCATGGAGGTGACTCAGCAAGGGTGACCTAAAAAAGAATACTGGAAGCCTAAGCGCTGCCTAGGATCAGGCATTGAATACCAACTCAGTGAAAAGGGTTATATACCACACAGGTACAATGAACCTCAGCAGAATGTGTGGGAAGAGGGTGGAAAGCCTGAGTCACATTGTTAGTGCTTGTGAAAGTCTTGTGCAGAAAGAGTAGAAGCATAGACATGACAAGGTAGCCCAAAACCTCCACTGGCTACCATGCTGGAGGTATGGATACGAGGTAATGGGGGTTTGGTACCAACATACACTGGAAAAGGCAATGGACAAAAAGGGGAAGGCAAAAATCCTCTGGGACTTTGACCTCCAGACAGACAAGGTGTTAGAGCCCCGAAGGCCAGATATAGTAACCTTTAGGAAGGACAGGCAAGAGTGCCTAATAATTGATGTGGCAGTGCCAGGAGATCAACATATTATCATGAAAGAAAGAGAAAAGATTGATAAATATGGAGACCTGAGAATACCAAGATGTGGAAGCTATGAGAGTCAAACATAAAGGTTGTCCCTATTGTCATTGGAGCTTTGGGTTCAATACCAACCAACCTGAAGAAACATCTGGAAACTTTAGAAATACCCTACAATCTAGGTGTATTGCAAAAGTCAGCATTACTTGGAACTGCATGTATATTGCGTTAACTACTGTCAGTCTGAGGTCTTTGTTGTGACTCGACAGACAGTACAAACCCCCTGGTAGACACAATATCTTCAATCAACAACCTCACAATATTGGATACTGTGCTATGGCTTAAATAATAATAATAATAATAATAATAATAATAATAATTGGAAAACTTAGGTGGGATTGGCTGAAGAAAGGAGCACTGAAAAAAGAGAGTGAGAGCACCATATTGGCAGCACAAGACCAAGCTTTGGCCACAAATTGGAGGGTCAACCTTAGGAACAAGCAAGTGTCTCTACTGTGCTGCATCTGTAACAGAGTGGATGAGACTATTGGCCATATCGTGAATGAATGCGCTAGACTTGCTCTAAACCATCATAAGTTGTGGCAACACAATGAGGTAGCAAAAGTGTTACATCAGAGAATATGCAAAAAAGCAGGATCTAGAGAGAAGCAAGACATGGTAAGAGCACAAACTGCAGAGGGTGGTGGGGTCAGAGATCTGCAAAACCCTGTGAGGTTTCCCAAACCAAACAGAGCTGGTCCTAGAGTATAACAAAATAGACGTAGTGCTGGTGGACAAGGTGCACTACATGTGCTATATAGCTGATGCTGCATGCCCCTTTGACCCACGAATAGCCAAGAAGGAAGGTGAAAAGACAGATAGATACAATCTTCTTAAGTACAAAATAGCCTGGCTATGGAAAAGGAAGACGGTAAAGATAGTGCCAATTATTGTTGGATCCTTGGAGACAGTATTAGAAGGCATCAAGGGGAATATAAAAGAAATTGGAATAGAGTGCCCTGTGGAACTGTTACAAAAGGTTTGCCTCCTTGGCACAGCCAGAATAACCAGAAAAGTATAAAATGGTTGAAAAGAACAGATGACATGGCATTGTAGGCTGCCGGCAGCAAACCAGGTGTGCATGCAAAACTCCAGGAGTTCCAATAAAACCTGAGTTTTAAAAAAAATAAGCAAATAATGGCTTCAAATTTCGGCACAAGGCCAGTAATATTGGCCAGTTGCATCAACCCCAGGATGCAACCAGTACTCATTTTATTGACCCCAGAAGGATGAAAGGCAAAGTCGACCATGGCAAAATTTGAAATTTACACAAAGACAGACGAAATGCCATAAAGCATGTTAACAATTCTGCCAGTTCATTACACCACCACCACCAACAACAACAATAATGATAATGATGATGATGATGATGATGATGATGATGATGATGATCCTGATGATAATGAATACAAGAGGTTTAATTGATTACATTGACCCCAATACTCAACAGTGGCTTTAGTTTATTGACCCCAGAGAGATAAAAAGAAATCAAGCCGACCTCAGTGAGATTTGAACTTGGAATAGAAAGGGTAAGAATAATACCACAAAGTAATTTTGTCTAACACTCTAACAACTTTGCCAACTCACTGAGAGAAAGTTTATAAAATAAGTCATAAATCACTGTCAGAACAAAAAAAAGATAATAATGATGATAATAATAATATAATAATAATAATAATAATAATAATAATAATGATAATAATAATAATAATAATGATAATAATAATAATAATAATGATAATAATGATAATAATAATAATAATAATAATGATAATAATAATAATAATAATGATAATAATAATAATAATAATGATATTGTGTTCTCTGATATAAGAGTTGTGTGTGTGTGTGTGTGTGTGTGTTTGCATATCATCCACAGTAACCCCAGCCCATCATCATCATAGTTCCACTTTAACAATCGCTGCCACCAACACCATCATCCCTGCTTCAGGACTATCTTCTAGCACCATGATGAAACCAAAGATGAAGGCATCTGCCATAAAAGAATAGAATTTTCCCACCTCAGCCACCCCATGCATCCCCCACCTCCCATAACAAATATATTTATGATGGGTGCTACATCATAAGAACTACTACTACTGCTGCTACTACTACTACTATTGAGAGGAGCTAATTCACATCCAACACAATAGAGTTTGGCATTGATGGTGTTAGGTTGGGTGGTTTGAATAAATAAATATTTATTGCCATTGGTGGCGGTGGTGGTGGTGGTGGTGGTGGTACCATTATCATCATCATCATCCTTGGCATTATTGTTAATTTTATGTGTGTGTTTGTGTGTATACATATATATATATATATATATATATATATACATATACATATACATATACGTGTATGTATGTATGTATATCTATGTGTGACTCTACCCTGAATATCATATCTGGTAAATGTTGCCTTCAGATTTGTCAGACATTAAAAACCCTATTGTTTTCTTCCTACATATAAGTTCAAGCATTGCAACGTGAATGAGAAGGTTCTCCCACACAACCACATGAGGGAGGGTTTCAATCCCACCATACGTCTCCTTGGCCAACTGTCTCTGCCATTTTCTCAGTTTGACAAATACTTTCTGGGCTGAATTTTGAAGACAGAAATTATGCTGAATAACATACAGATATAAAACAATCACCTCCAATGTCCCACAAGCGCATCTCCCAACACATTTCTCTTATTATCTCTCTTACTGTTGCTCTCCTTCTCTTAATCTCTAACTCTCCTTTCTTTTCCACCTGGATTATCCATATACCTACCCTACAGCAGGACACCTACACCTGTCCCCTCAACTGGCACAAAGCCACGCCCACTCACTACTTCTCCCCACTCCTAGCTGAGAGGTTTTTGTGTTGTAAGGTACTCGGTGAACCTGCTAGCACTGGTAGCATGTAAAAAGTACTGATGCTAGTGCCACATAAAAAGCACCCTTACCGGGGCCTTACTGGTGTTAGGAAAGGCATCCAGCCAGAGAAACCAAGCCGAAAAAAATAAATAAAATTGGAGCCCAGTGTGTAGCTCTCCAGCTTGCCAATTCCTGTCAAACCACCCAACCAATGCCAGCTTGGAAAATGGATGTTAAATGATGATGATGAGGATGATGATGTCATCATTTTGATGCCCACTTTTCCATGCTTGCAGAGATCAAACAGACTTTATTGAGGCAAATTGTCTACAGCAAGATACTCTTCCTGTTAAAAAAGCATCAATAATGATGGATTCTGTCTTGGCATGTGGTTGGCAAGGAGTACATGCCACTGATGATTCCCAAGGACGCTGAAATGCACATCTGACATTCTCACTGCAACTAAAGAATGATTTTTCCTCTGCTATTCATATATTTGTGTACATCCATAAGAAATATTGTCCCTGAATGATAGCTGCATTTCATTTATTTTGTTATGATGTATTTGCATTAAGTATGACATACAGTTGGGTATATATATATATATATATATATATATCATCATCATCATCGTTTAACGTCCGCTTTCCATGCTAGCATGGGTTGGACAATTTTGACTGAGAGCTGGTGAGCCAGATGGCTGCACCAGGCTCCAATCTGATCTGGCAGAGTTTCTACAGCTGGATGCCCTTCCTAACGCCAACCACTCCGAGAGTGTAGTGGGTGCTTTTTACGTGCCACCGGCATGGGGGCCAGTCAGGCAGTACTGGTAATGACTTTACTCGAATCTTTTTACACATGCCACCGGCACAGGTGCCAGTGAAGCGACGTTGGTAATGATCACGCTCAAATGGTGCCCTTTTACGTGCCATGGGTACGGAAGCCAGTTGGCTGCTCTGGTAATGATCACACTTGGATGGTGCTATTGGCACCCTACTAGCACAGGCATAAGTGCCAGTAAGGTGATGTTGGTAACAATCATACTTGAATAGCCGCTCTGTCAACGATCACACTTGTATGGTGCTCTTTGCATCCCGCTAGCACGGATGGCAGTCATTGAATTGACTTTGATTTTGATTTTGATTTCACTTGCCTCAACAGGTCATTGCAAGCAGTGTTTAGTGACTAAAGAAGGAAAAGGTACGCATAAGTGGGCTGGTTACGCTCCTGGCATAGGCCACAGGTTATAGTCTCCTTTGGCTTGCTAGGTCTTTTCAAGCACAGCATATTTCCAAAAGTCTCAGTCGCTAGTCATTTCCTTGGTGAGGCCTAATGTTCGAAGTTTGTGCTTCACCACCTCATCCCAGGTCTTCCTGGGTCTGCCTCTTCCACAGGTTCCCTCAACCACTAGGGTGTGGCACTTTTTCACACAGCTATCCTCATCTATTCTTGCCACATGACCATACCAGCGCAAACGTCTCTCTTGCACACCACAACTGATGCTTCTTAGGTCCAACTTTTCTCTCAAGGTACTTATACTCTGTCGAGCATGCACACTGACATTACACATCCATCGGAGCATACTGGCTTCATTTCTTGCGAGCTTACGCATATCCTCAGCAGTCACAGCCCATGTTTCACTGCCATGTAGCATGGCTGTTCGTACACATGCGTCATACAGTCTGCCTTTTACTCTGAGCGAGAGGCCTTTTGTCACCAGCAGAGATAAGAGCTCTCTGAATTTTGCTCAGGCTATTCTTACTCTAGCAGTTACACTTTCAGCACATCCGCCCCCGCTACTGACTTGGTCACCTAGGTAACGGAAGCTGTCAACTACTTCTAGTTTATATGTAGATAGATAGTTAGATAGATAGATAGATAGATAGATAGATAGATAGATAGATAGATAGATAGATAGATACATAGATACATACATACATACATACATACATACATACATACATACATATATATATTATGTAAAATAAAGAAAATTTAAACAGAAGGATTACTCAATACTTTTTAACAGAATACATGTTCATTAAATTTTTACAAGGAAAAGGTTGACAGTGACTTTGAAGTGATGTCTGATAAAGGTAAATGAACCTTAACTTATATATATATATATATATATATATAATCACTAACTGGTTTGACACTGTTACAACTTCTAGTTCCTGTTGTCACTATTCATTCTGAAGATAATTTTTGCCCATTGGGAGAGACATGTTGCTGCTAGAACTTGAGATTAAATCTCTGAAGAAAGAATTAATCTTGAGATAAATAAACCCAAAGGGAAACTAAATCCTTTCTTTGATAGCATAAGCCAGTAGACAATTCAAAAGTTTGTTATATTTATTTAAACATCAGAGGAGGAAATCATTTTAACAGTGGAATTTGAAGTAGATAAAGCTATAATTAACAGTATGGAAAAAGTTTGGTTAAAAATCCCCTTGTTTTAGAATAAACAAGGTGATGCTTCTGATAGAGGTTATTTCAGGACATCCTATTTCTCTCCGCTTAAAATAAAAGATTTTCTGTTGACATAAAGAAATGAAACACATTTTGTATCATTGAACAAGTCATTTGGGCTCCATTGAAAGAACCCTGTTTATGCGATGTGTGAAGGGGATGTGATTATGGTGGGACACATCGTCCTCTTGGGTCCTGATTAAGAATTGGAAACTATAGATGTAAAGAAGAGATAGAGCAAAATGGCTCAACCAGGAATTGAACCTGTTCACAGATACACATGATCTCAGCACAACTCTCCAGTATTCCTGCCTGATTAATTGAACTGAATATTTATTAAAGGGTTACACAAGAAACCAAGCTGTGGACATGAGGCAGTTTAGCTTCACTGGACAATTTGCAAGACTGATCCCAGACTCAGCTATTCTAATTGTTGTCTTCCTTAAATAACCAGGAGAAAAATATCTGCTTTTTGTCAGGGGAGAATTTCGTCCTTTTTGGGAGAATTTTATTTCCTTTTATAATCCCTTCCTGACAACCAGCAAAAGTATTTTGTTTGTTGACAAAGCACCATTTGTTGACTAATATGCTGTTATCCTCATCCTCACCATCATTTAATGTCTAATATTTTCATGCTTGGCTTGCATGGGTCAGACAGAATTTGTTGAGGCAGATCTTCTCTGGCCAGGTGCTCCTCCTGCTGCCAACCCTCACCTGTTTTCAAGCAAAGAAATATTTCCCTGTGGCCAGACATGTTTCCCACTGAAGACTGGAAAGGAACAACCTCACTTGTATGATGGTGATGCTTGTTTACAGCCATCAGCTGATGTCAAGTCAAGGCTACACACACGCCACACATGCTACACATACACACATGCACACAGACACAGACACATACACACATACATACAGAAACACACACACATATACACACACATGCGATGAGCTTCTTTTAATTTCTATTTAAAAAATCCACTCACAAGGTTTTGATTGGCCTGGGATTAGAGTAGAAGACACTTGCCCTAGGTGCCACGCAGTGGGACTGAACCTGAGACCAAATGGTTGGGAAGCAAGCTTCTCAACCACACAACCAAGTCGGGTCTATACAACATATCAATACCTTATCTTTGATATGTAGAACCAAGATGGTTGAATAAAGGCTGTGCTGGACGATTTGTTAATATTTCCTTGTAATTACAGGTGAAACCCTGCATTTCCGTGGATTGTTTGGTTATTTAAAGGATCGGAAGAATAAGTTGAGATCATCTCACAAAGCTCAACATCAAATCAGTCTTCCCAATTATCTCATCACATTTTTACCATTCCCATCTGGTCTTGGACATTTGACTCCAAACTTTGATGTGAGGGTTGTGAGGGTTTGTGTCTGTCACAAAGTATTCCATGTTAAACTTCATCGTTTTGCAAGAATCCATCACCAGGTGGATATCATTCTTCACTAAACTAGATTCCTACCATCTTAAACAAATGCAACATATATTAATTTCCTATTTATTACTATAAAAAATCTTGTGTTGCTATAGCAACAGAAACATTTATGTCCAACCCTCTATTTTCACATCTGTTTCTTTCTGACAATAAAATATTTTTAGTATATCAATGGCAACACTGGAGGCAGAAACAGCTGTTAGATGGGATCCAGTCTATTTGTATTGAATTGATAAGTAATAATTGATGAAAGTGAATTTTTGTTCATCAATATTTCTCCATTTTTTGTTTGCTTTAAATTTTGATTCTTGATAAACTCATGTTTATCCATGTCTTTATCTATAATTTAGGAACATAATATGTTTGCATATGTATACTCTTGGTTGGACATAGGTAATATAATGGATACTTCAATCTCTTAGACGGTTATTTTAACCTCTAACTCAGCTAACCTATCATCATCATCATCATCATTATTTTATTGCCTTTGCACAGCTTCTAACATTGGAGATGTACTGCAGTGTCAGCTGTTCACTACCAGTGAATTAAGATAACACCTCTTATTTTTCGAGCACCTTCCAGAGTATTCAAGCAGTTCCAAGCAGTGCTGTTTTCTGCAAGTGCTCTACCCTTATTGCAGCCCCTATTTGTTCCACATACCTCTTGATATTTTTACTCACTGTTCCCAGTTCTACCTTTTTCATTGACCACAACTGCTTAACTTTCCAAGCTAACCTCTCATATCTCTATACTTTTCTTTCTTCCTTATTGCATACCTTGCTGTCAGCTGGGCATGCTTATATCTATTATCCAGCATAGTTTGTTTTCTTTCTCAATTAAGACTATGTCTGGCTTCCTATTCCATCATCATCATCATCATCATCATTTCGCTAGTGCATGCCAATTTAGTGTTGGCAGGTATTTTATCTTGAGATTTGGTGACAACAAATCTCTTCAAATCTCATGTATCTTTCTTTGCGGGGGATTCTTGCAGAATATATGATGGTGCTTTTCTGCAGCAGGTCAACAATGCAAGTTTCAATTCCAATTTCCTTCAGTCTTTTAGGCAGCATTTTGGCTGCTGTGCCAAGTGCACCATTTCTTGCATGAGTAATTGCTGTCTTCTTCTTCTACAGTCTTCTCAGCTCTCTGGCCAGATCTTGGTATTTCTCAATTTTTTCAATGTCTTTGGTATTGGCTCTGCTATCATCAGCAATTCCAAATCTATCATCTTACACTGTATTGTTGTTGTCGTTGTCATTGTTGCCGCCGCTGCCAGCATCATCGTCATCATTATTATTAAGGTTGTGAGATGGCAGAATCGTTAGCACATTTGACAAAATGCTTAGCTGCATTTCTTCAGTTCCTTACATTCTGAGTTCAAATTCCACTGAGGTCAACTTTGTCCTTTGTCCTTCCAGGATCGATAAAATAAGCCCCAGTTGAAGAAAAGGGTGGATGTAATCAACTTACTCTCCTTCTGAAATTGCAGCCCCTGCACCAAAATTGGAAACCACCACCGCCACCATCATCATCATCATCATAAACATATTCATTGCAGATCTCCAAGAACGAAAAATCTGTGATGTGAGAAATTCTAACATTTCTTTTGTCTTCAACTGTTTTCATAATCATAAAAATTTTGTCTTTGATTAATTAAAAGATTAAATGCCACTAAAATTGTTGATATTTTATGGTAAATTCTCCTTGGTCCATTTTGTGAGAAACTAGCTTCTTTGACTTGTTTAACTTTCTTTTTATCTTATTTTATTTATTTATTTATTTCATTTGATTTGCCTCAATTGATGAGGTTTGTCTTAAAACACACAATCTATAATTTTATTTCTCTCAATCAAAGATTCCTGTTTCTGCCTTTTGAGGAAAATTAAGCATCAAAACTCCAAAACCTCAGAGAAATGTCAGCAACTTCAAACCAAGCATTTCTTCAAACTGGGGCAATTTATAAAATTGTTGCGAAAATTATAGGCTTCTTGCAGTCACTGCGTAAAAATTGCCCAAATGTAAGAAATGACAAAAAGGGAAAAATAACAACGAAAATGAGAGAAAATGCAAAGATGAAAGCAGATTCTGGATTAGTGGCCACCATCTTTAATGTAGAAGTGGTGGTGTTGTCCTCCTCCTCCTCCTCCTCCTCCTCATCATCATCATCATCATCATCAGCAGCAGCAGCAGCAGCAGTAGAAGTATCAGTAATATTTTCTGTTTGGTTATTGCTGTTGTTGTTTAGCTTCATTGAACTTCCGTCTCCCACAGACATTCTTGCTGTGACAATCCAGTCTTTTACAACAGACATAAGTGTATCTAGGATTACATTATCCAATGTGTTCTTCATTTAAGACAAGAATGTATGATTTGACAAAGATGTCAATACCATTTCTATCAAGTAGAATAAACACACATGAAAATATAAATATCATTAAAATAATATTAATATCCAGCAAGAATAAAGCACCATATTGGTAGAATTCACTGATTTAGGTTCTGATTATAACTGGGGTTATCAGCCGAGTAAGCAGGCAGAGATGTAATGGATATTTCAAGATTTGGTCATCCACGGTAGACTCAACCAATCAGATTCATGCTCAAGAACGAGATCTGAACAGTTTGAAACTGCAGAAGTGAGTTATCCTTTATTCCTCTAACGGTCTCTGTAGAAGTAAGACAGAATTTTCCTATATTCATCGCACACACACAATCTCTGCCTGTAAATATTCAGTGAATCTCTACATAGTGCTGTAAACTTACTGGCTGCTATTTCTAGCAATGATTGTACTTCATGTACACCTTCTATATATATATATATATATATATATATAGTACAAAGTAAGATAGCTCTTCCACAAAAAGAAACCTGTTCTCTTCTGGCCGCTCTTCTCATACTCTACATTCCATCGTACAAAAACTGCCTCCCGCTCTACTTGCCAGCCAACTGAAGACTCCTCATTTGTGCTGGTGCCATGGAAATAGCAGCCAAAACATTCTGCAAAGTGGTTGGCATTAGGGAAGGCATTCACAACCAGCCATAGAAACCATGCCAAACCCAATGGTGGACCTTGGTGCTGTCCTTGGACCCATCTGATCCTGTCGAAATGTTTGACCCATGCCAGCATTGATGATGATGATGATGATGGTGTGGTGCCGTGGAGCGTGGAGGTAGTGAAATATATATATATATGTATGTATGTATGCATATATGTATATATATATACATATATCTCTATATATATATAGATATACGCATACATACATACATATATATATATATATTATATATATATATATATATATACTAGCATTATGACCCGTCGTTGCCGGGTCATAGTGCTAGTGCATGTATATATGTGTATATATATGTGTACATATTACGTGTACTTCTATATATATATATACATCTACACATAAAATACAAAATACAAAGTTATATCTTGATATCGCTAGTGATAACAATACTCAAAATATATAACAGACTGGAATTGTAGGCCCGTCTCTTATAATTTCGATCAATTGGATCTTGTCCTCCCTCTTGTATAGAAGTGTGGCTACAATCCAGCCTACCTCTACATCAGGGGGGATATTTTAAATTTTTATCCGGGACGTCCTACGTCCCAGATACAAAGGTAAAAATAAAATATTTCCACTTTGCAAGGTTCGAGTCGAGTACTCCCTTGCACGCTCCGTTGACTCAAACCTTGCTTCTATTGTGGCGAATTTACCGCCTCAGAGAAGATATGATATTGCTATGGGCTCGCCCTAGGCAAGAAGTTGAACATTTTTTTTGCCCATGAAAGTACATGGACCCTGAGTAAGGCATGTGTAAAATTTGAATGAAATTAGTTGTGTAGTTCTCAAGTTTTAGGGAATCGTAGTGGAGAAGATATGATATTGCTGTGGGCTTGTCCTAGGCAAAAAGTTTAAAATTATTTTTGCCGATGACACTCCCCGGACCCTAAGTAAGGCATGTGTAAAATTTGAATGAAATTGGTTGTGTAGTTCTCAAGTTTTAGGGAAACACACAGACAGACACACATTCTCAGTTTTATATATATATACACATAAATATATATACATACATATATATACATATATATACATACATACATACATATATACATACATACATACATACATACATACATACATATATATATATATATATATATATATATATATATATATATATATATATATGTACAGGGGTTGGGCAAAATAATGGAAACACCTAGCATCATAATTTTGAAATATCTGTAAAACCGTCAAAAGCTTGTTTATTTTGATGTTTTTTCATTTATTATTAGTGTTGCTTAATATGTTTTGCTAAAAAAGCGGGTGTTTTTTTCAGATATCATCAGAAAAAGGTAATTAAAATTCATTAAAATGACAGATCTTTCGGACTTTCAAAGAGGTTGAATTGTTGGTGCTCGTATGGCAGGCGCTAGCATAAGGAAAACAGCCAAAATGTTTGGTGTATCAAGAAGTACTGTCTTGAACGTAATGAAAGCTTTTGAGAAAGAGGGAAAAACCTCCTCATTGAAACAAAACTCTGGAAGAAAACCAAAACTTTCAGATAGGGACCGTTGGACTCTTCTGCGAATTGTTAGAAAGGATCACAAAAGTACAGGTCCCAGAATTACTGCAGAATTTAACGACCACCTTGAGAACCAAGTTTCCATAAAAACTGTTTGCTGGAAGCTGCACAAAGCCGGATTTCATGGGAGGGCTGCAATCAGAAAACCACTACTTTCAAAAACAAACGTTGCAATGCGTTTAGAGTGGAGTTAAAACCTACAGAATTGGTCATAGAGCATCCTTCACCTTATTTCCGACCACCGGTCAAGTATATGTGTGGAGACAGCCAAAAGAAGCATTTAACCCAGACTGCCTTCTTCCAACTGTTAAACATGGAGGAGGATCTGTGATGATCTGGAGGGCTATATCTTGGAAGTCCGCCAGCCCAATGGCTTCCCTTCATGGCAGAATTAATAGTCAAGACTATTTAAGCATTTTATCTGATCAATTTCATCCTATGGCTGCGGAACTGCTTCCGGACAGAAATGCAATCTTTCAGGATGATAATGCACCGATTCACACAGCTAAATTTGTCACTGAATGGCACGAAGAACATTCTAATGAAGATGAACATCTTATCTGGCCACCACAGTCCCCAGATCTCAATATTATTGAACATTTATGGTGCATTTTAGAAAAACAAGTAAGGAGTCAATATCCTCCACTATCATCACTACAAGAACTGGAGACTGTTTTAGCTGAAAATGGACTAAAAATTCCTTTGGGAACAATTCAAACTTTGTACGAGTCCATACCTTGTAAAAATCAAGCTGTAATTACTGCCAAAGGCGGTCCTACCATATGTTAGAATTAATTTGCTTGAAATTTTAAGATGTTTCCATTATTTTGCCCAACCCCTGTGTATATATATATATATATATAGAGAGAGAGAGAGAAAGAGAGATACACACAAGCACACACACACACACATATATATGTGTGTGTGTGTGTGTGTATATCTCTCTCTCTGGAGAAGATGTTCTCCTGGGGCTACAAGCTACAGTAACATCCACCCTTAGTGGTTAGCCATATTGAGATGGCAAATATACTTCACACATATATATATATATAATCAAAATAAGCAACAAGGATATCCAAGGTAGCGTAGTACAATCGTTTCATGCTACTTCATTTTATTAAATACTGTAAGTATTACATCAGTTTTAAAATGTCGAGCAATCTTCAGCCACATACAGAATTTTTCAATTGAAAAATTCTGTATGTGGCTGAAGATTGCCCGACATTTTAAAACTGATGTAATACTTACAGTATTTAATAAAATGAAGTAGCATGAAACGATTGTACTACGCTACCTTGGATATCCTTGTTGCTTATTTTGATTATAATCACCCCATTTGATTTATATGGATAATACCATACCAAATTCTTACCATACAAAATTAAGTACCATATTCATTTGAATCTAAATTTTGCTGAACTTATATATATATATATAATATATATATATATATATATATATATATATATATATATATATATATATATACATATATATATATATATATATATACATATATATATACATATATATATATATATTTATACATACATACATACATACATACATACATACATACATACATACATATTCTCACATACATCACATAGACACCTATACATATACATACATACATTTGACGTGTATATATCGTGTGAAGAAATTTGAAATTCTCGGAGTGGCTCCTCGGTTTAGCGTAAGAGATTATAAAACATACGCCACTTTGCAAGGGAAGGTGAGGGAAGCGAAATGAGGAAAAAAGAACATGTCTTCAATAAAATAGGTGGGAGAGAATTTAGGAAACAGACTGGGAAGAGTTTGGTTGGCGGGGGGGGGGGGGGATTCGACGTGAACTTGGTAACCAAACGTTGTTTTGACAATTCAGATAAACATCTTTCATTCATACACACACACACACACACACACACACACACACATGTACACACACACGCATACACGCAAAGATAAATAACTACATTCATCCTCACACACACACAAGGGTAACATGTAGACAAGCACATGCACACACAATGATAGGGATGGAGAAAAAGAAGGAGAAAAGCAAAGAAATTGGAGAGTGAAGAAATTGGCAACAGAGAGAGAGAGAGAGAGAGAGAGAGAGAGAGAGAGTGTGTGTGTGTGTGTGTGTGTTTAGGCGTATTCGTGTATTCGGATGTGTGTGTGTGTGTATACTCATACATAGATGCATGTGTGTGGGGGGGGGGTACGAAGGAAGGAGGGAGGGGAAGAGCGTGAAATAAGAGAAAAACCTTAGGACGATGGAAAAAATAGATTTCAGAAAAAATTAGTAAATAAATAATAAACACAATAAATAAACAAATAAGTAGATAAATAAACAACAAGATAAGTTAATAAATAAATAAGAAAAGTCGAGATAAAAGTCGAGATTTTTCTGTCAGACACTCAGCTCGTTCATAGATTGTTGGAGATAAGTTTCCACAGGTTTTTACCTCATTCTATAACAGAATGAAGATTGGTTACGTTTTCTTATTATCTACCTCGACCACACCTATGTCATTATCTTCTGCAAACGGTTCTCTGCTTCTCAACAACATTAAAATGACATCTTCCCCCCAACAACTTCTACCCTTTCCCCGCTACCATCGCCATTTCTCTAGATTTCTCTCTCTTTCGTCCAACAGACATCCTTCTGTATTTCTAGTCGAATGGAGGAGATATATGCCTACATCCAGAGCATCTCGTAAGAAATCTTACTAGGCGTCACAAGGTTATTTTCGGGCCTCGGATGGCAATCGGGTGGAGGCCTCCCCGTCCGGCGTCACCAGACTCCATGCAGTGACGTAAAGTGTTGCCACCCGTGGCAACCCATAAGTTTGTTTTCTCCCACCCCTTTCTAGGGTCCCACCATTATACAGATTTATATAGGAGACCCAAAAAGTGTCACCCTCATAAAAATGTCACCGGGTGTGGAAAGCCCCAATTGCTACGTCTCGGCCACGTCACTGATTCCATGACCGACAGACTAATTGAAACCCCGCCATTCTCCTCTCCATCGCCCTACCTGTAATCATTTCACGGCACTTTCTCTTTTCTTCTGGGAATATGTCTTAGAAAACCAAGTTGGATCTTTCATAACTAAAATCTAGTTGAACCTAATTTCTCTTGTTACAGCCATCTAGAAGTTTTTAATTATTTTACTTTACTCTACTCAATCGCCTCCACCACCACCACCACCTCCACCACCACCACTACCATCACCACCACCACCACCACCACCACCACCACCATCGTCCCCACCACCACCACCACCATCGTCATCATTGTTCACTCTCCACTTTCCCATATTTGCATGGAGTTCATTATTTACATTGTTTACATTTTACAGATATTTATCCTCATCTTGTTTGTTGTTAACACAACGTTTCGTCTGATATACTCTCCAGCCTTCATCAGGTGTCTTTTTTCCCCAAGATCAGCCAAAACGTGTTAACAACTAACAAGATGAGGACAAAAATCCGTCATTTGTAAATAATGTAAATAATTCCTCATCTCTTAAAAATAGAACTGTTCCATGGAGTTTACTGAGACAAATTTTCCATGGCTGAATGTCCTTCCTGTTGCCAATCTTCACTTGTTTCCGAGCAAGGTAATATTTTCCCATGGCCAGATATGTTCTTGTAGAGCTTGAGTGACCAGAGACAGTCATTTACAAGTTGCATTCTGATGCCAAGACAAGCAGACACAGACATACATTGACTCACACACACACACACATACATACATATATACATAGACGGACGGACATACACACACACACACACATATACATACATGAACGGACATACAGAGGCGCGTACACACACACATACATACATACAAACTACATTGACTGATTTGCAGACACAAGAAAATATTCTCTTTTAAGACAGTAGAGTGTGAGTTAAGGGAGAATTAACTGCTACTTCTAGCAGTTCGAGTGACCACATAGAGACTCCGCCAGAGCCAAGTTTATTTCTGCACGTGTCAAGTTCTCCAAGAACCAGAAAATAGTTTAGTGAATGACTGAGATTGTTTTTATATATAGTTCCAGAGATGAATCTGATATGTTTATATATTATTTTAAAGAGTAATTATAAAATTATTAATATCTAATATTACTACGTTAATAGCATTTAATTTAGTTAATTTTAATCAACTTCATAAACTTTACTAAATTTAGTAAAGTCGGGTGTCATTCAGGAAATCGCATTGCCTCGTTGTATGACCCTTGGCCTCTTGAAATATAAGGTTTATGTGTAAAAAAAGAATAAAAAGGACAAGAATAAAAAAACAATATTGAATTAAAAGAGAATATTTAATAGATGCAAATTCTTTTCTTTTACTTGTTTCAGTCCTTTGACTGCGGCCATGCTGGGGCAACGCCTTTTAATCGAACAAATCGACCCCAGAACTTATTCTTTGTAAGCCTAATACTTGTTCTATCGGTGTCTTTTGCCGAACCGCTAAGTTACGGGGACGTAAACACACCAGCATCGGTTGTCAATCGATGATGGGGGTACACAGACACACATATATATACATATTATATTAAGGGCATTACTACACATAAATGCCTCACGCTATGAGGGACTCTTAAAGTCAGAACTACCGTAATAAATACCCAGTGTACCGACAGCGAGGGAATGCAACTTGGGAAAAGCCGTCCCTTAAAAAACAAATTCAACCGCAAATCATGATTTCATTGTAATCGCACATAATCCAGACGACACCCTTTTACATCCATGTAAGGGGCGGGTTTTAAATGTATTTGAAGGGAATAATTATAAATTGTTTCCTTATATAGTTTTCCCACTGACTACTTAATAATTTCTTATCTACATTTTATCCTCAATTCAATTTAAAATTTAACAGGATTATATTCAGTGCTGAATTATACCGAAGAGACACTTGGACCGAGATGGAATTTGAAAAGCCCACCTCTTGCACGGGATCCATCAAAGTAAGTACCATTATTTAAAACACATTTTTGCCAACGAATTTACACGTTTGTTTATTCTGGTAACATTAAAATCTGGGGTTCTGGAGTTGACAAACTCTTTGACTACACTTTCAGCATCGGTTTGTTCTTTGAACTCCTTCTCTCGCGGGAAACCACCAAAGTGCTTGAAAAAGTGGTATTCGGTAGGAAGAATGGTCTGCCGAACAAGCTGGGTGGGGAAGAACTTCGGGGCCAAAAGTTCCCTCAATTTGTGGAGCGTCATTAGTGAAACGTGTAATTCGAGTATTGTTATGACGAATGATTGACCCTCTTCTGGGATTGACCAGTCTGGGATGGAGGAGAGGCAGTTTTTCGTTCATTTTGGAAATTCCATAACGATATGTTTCTGTAGTAATGGTTTTCCGGGTTTTTTAAGAAGTTATAAGGGATGAGTCCAAGTGTACACCACCAGTCAACATAAGCTTCTTTTTGAAGAGTTCGGTGCTTCATTTTGGTCCAACCACTGCAAAGACCGTTTTTTATTATTTTACAGAATCCACTTTTCATCACAAATTGCAATATGGTCAAGAAATGGATGGGTCTGGTTACAAAGAAGAAGCGACCAACAAATTTTCCGATTTTCACTCAAATCGTGTGGAGCTTTTTTGATTTCCCAATTGCATACAAATGGTTGCAGACAATTTTCTGGATAACTTGAAGTTCTTTTGCCAGTCCTCGAGTGGTTTTACGTGGATCTTTCTCAATGACAGATGGGGGTCCACTATGCTTACGATCTTCAAAGCTCTGGTCTCCACTGCAAAATTATTTAAACAATTTTCGGGCTGACCACTCACTGGTCATTTCCCAACCAAAACGTTTCGTTGGCATCGCGAGCAGTTTCAGCTGCTTTACTTCCTTCTTTGAAGTTGAATAGCGAAATTGCTCGAATATCGCGCTTTGACAGTTCCATTTCCGGTACAAATTCTTCATGGTTCAAAACGTTACTTTTTACTCAACCTGATTGATTGATAGATGGACGGACGGACGGACAGATAGGCAGGCAGACAGACAGACAGATAGTCTTTATGTGTTTTCCTTCAAAAGATATCCTTAACTTATGAATGGAAATATTTGGAATTAAATATTTCATTCTTCAAGCATATTACCATCAGGAAATAGATGCC
This sequence comes from Octopus sinensis, assembly GCF_006345805.1. Lineage (NCBI taxonomy): Eukaryota > Metazoa > Mollusca > Cephalopoda > Octopoda > Octopodidae > Octopus > Octopus sinensis. The sequence continues at coordinate 11,742,493 of NC_042999.1, read as the reverse complement.
TAGTTTATATATATATTATTGTGTGCTTGCTTCTATGTATAATATGTGTGTGTGTGTGTATGTATATATATATATATGTACACACACACACACACATACATATATATTCTTTGCTTCTTTAGTTTTCTATTTTTCTTGGTGACAATCGAGTGTTAAGTCATAGCCATAAGGAATCCATTTGAGACATTTCTTTCTCTCTCACTTCAATGACAGTCAAAGCTAATCAAAGAAATTCCATTTGGTTCATGACATTCTTATTTTTGGTAAGTCTTCTCAGCGTTTTATTTTCTGTACCGAATACAAGACCAAAAATAACAACATCCCACAAGTACAATGTTGTAAACTCTAAGTACAAGTACAAATATATATATATATATATGTGTGTGTGTGTGTGATTTTGTGTGTGTATGCAGAGAGAGAGAGAGAGAGAGAGAGAGAGAGAGAGAGAGAGAGAGAGAGAGAGAGAGAGAGAGAGAGAGAGTTTATGGCTCAAGACACACTAGTGTTACAACAACAAAATTCTGAGGCTATAAAATATCTAAGAACAGTGTAAAAAAATATATCATAAAATGAAATTAAATGCTTGGGTTGTTTGTTCTTTTCCTTTTTTTTTCTTTTTTTTTTTTGTTTTGGTTGGGTTCTTTTATTTCAGGACTTAAAAATGCTTTTTCCAAAGAACACATCAGAGGAAACTACTTTTGGACATCTATTTATTTTGAGTAATAATAATAATCATCATCATCATCGTTTAACATCCACTTTCCATGCTGACATGGGTTGGACGATTTGACTGAGGACTGGCGAGCCAGATGGCTGCACCAGGCTCCAATCTGATCTGGCAGAGTTTCTACAGATGGATGCCCTTCCTAACACCAACCACACCAAGAGTGGGTGCTTTTACGTGCCACCAGCACGAGGGCCTGTCAGGCAATATATATATGTGTGTGTGCTCATACCATGTCTTGCCTCTCCCTAGCCCCCACTTTTCTAAGTTTCCAATGTAGCACTTTCGCTACCTGATTGTGTTGCCACAACTTGTGGTGGTTTGGGGCGAGTCTAGCGCAATGTGCAGATGCATCACATTATTATCATTATCATTATTGAGTGAGCGAGCAGAGCATGTCATCAAAGTGATGCCAGGGTAAAATATACGAAGCCCAGTATACCCATCATGACTACCCGTCTGATAAGGGTACACCAGGCACATGCATCACAACCATATGTGCGAGACATGGTGATCTCATATCATAATAAATAGCGTATGACCCTGCAGGTGAGGCCCAGTTAAAATTTTCTTCAGGTTGAGTAGCCCATTCCACTCAAAAGGTCCCTGAATAAGGTTTGCTTAAGGATGTTGAACAAAACACCTATGTTTCCAAAGGTAAATTATCTAAATCCCGAAGAATTCCTTTCAACACATGGCTATGATGCTCCCCCACTACTTGTGCTTGTGATCAGAGATGCACATATCGTCAGCCGCTAAGGGACATGCTCAACTGATTAAGGTCAAGCAACTGACAAGCAAATCTGTGGTATTGAGCAGGATATTTGCTATAACTCATCTTTTATACCAAGACAAAACAATGTACATGATAACACTTTCAGTCATTTAAGATCAGAAGCCATGAGAGCCACTACCTGGTATGGCATATTATTATTGTCGTCGTCGTTGTCTTCGTCATCATCATTATTATTATCATTATTCGACATTTGATAGTTTCATGATCTGCGACTGAATTTATGTTTTAAGGGACATAAAAGCACCCTCGACACTCTCAGAGTGGTTGGCATTAGGGAGGACATCCAGCTGTAGAAACTCTACCAGATCAGATTGGAGCCATCTGGCTTGCCAGTCCTCAGTCAAACCGTCCAACCCATGCCAGCATGGAAAGCGGATGTTAAACGATGATGATGATGATAATGATGGTGATGATTCATCTGAAATGCAAGATCTTTTTCTACCTTGATAACGGATGCTCAATTTATCCAATGTTTTTACGTGCTACCTGCTTAGGAGCCAGTCCGGCAGCACTGGCAACAACCTTGCTTGAATGTTGTTTTTCACGTGCCACCGGCACATGTGCCAGTAAGGTGGCGCTGGCAAGATCACACTTGAATGGTGCTTTTTACGTGCCACCGGCATGGGAGCCAGTCAGTGGCCCTGGCAACGGTCACGCTCAGATGGTGCTTTTAACGTTCCACTGGCACAAGTGCCAATCAGGTGGTGCTGTCATCGGCCACGTCAGCGATTTTATATATGTATATGTATGTATGAACAATTTTGTTAGTAGATAATATAGTCTAAGATCATAGTTTCCATGCAAATATATTCACAGTTAAATGGAGTTTGCATAAAGGATACCGATTCTATTTTAACTGGAGAGAGTTTAAGTTCTGTTGAGAGAAATGGTTTGTCTACCTGTACACTGCGAGTGACAGCCTCTGCGCACTGAAGTAGTGTGTGTGTGTGTGTGTGTATGTTTGTCTGTTTGTACATGTGTATATGTATGTACATACCTGTATGTGTGTAGTCACATGTATGTGTATATATGTGTGTATATATGTGTATATGTGTGTCCATATAGGTTTGTTCATATGTATATATATGTATGTAAATGTGTGTGTATGGGCTTATATGTATGCTTATGTGCATACGTGTATGTATGCACATAATACACACCCACATACACATGTATGTGAGTGTATGTGCATACATGTGTGTGTACATGTATATATTTGTATATGCATGTATATGTGTGTTTGTATCTGTCTTCACATGTATGTTTATGTGTGTGTGTTTGTGTGCACATAAATATGATCTGTGTGTGCATGTGTATGTATGCATGTGAGCACACGTGTATTATGACTGTGTATGACAGCATGTATACATTAACATGTATATACGTGTGTGCACGTGTGCAATTGTTTTGGATTTAAACCCCACCTGGGCCCATTTTAATCAATTCATTTACTTTATCCCCCATCATTTCCTCAAATATGTGGCCTTAAGTCAATATAGAAAATTGTTATAATTAATAAATTAGTTGTGTTGCACTGATGAAGACTGCCTTTGTCTGGATTGAGCTTGCATCTCATTAACATAACATAAATTATGTTAATTCACTCTCAGTCTCCATAATTGTTATTCAAAATAAGGAATAATATCAGGTTCGGTAAGAGACAAAGAATTGTTAATATTTTGTTTAAAAACATTTGGAACCATACAGAAGGGAATTTTACAAATGTTGTTGTTGCTGCTGTTGTTGTTGTTGTTGTTCAGTAGTCTTATTTTTATCACGTGCTTTCACTTCACTACCGAGCGCAGCTCTGTGTGCCTTGGGTATGTGCTGTGATTTGTTGTGATGCTCTGATGGTTACTGTATTGAAAGTGTTTTGCGTAGGATGTCTGCAGTGCCTAGTAGTGCAATTTTCTGTATGTTATATGTGTTTGTAAGTCCTGGTGTTTTTGTTATGTATTTGTCTGAATATTTTTTTATCATACCTAATGTGCCTACTATGATAGGAATTGTTTCTAATTTTAGATTCCACATTCGAGTTACCTCTATTTCCATTATTATTATTATTATTATTATTATTATTATTATTATTATTATTATTATTATTATTATTATTGCTGCTGCTGCTGCTGCACAAGACCAGGCTCTTGCTACCAATTCAGTGAAGTATAACATCTATAAAACTTCTGAGACCCAGAAATGCAGAATCTGTGGAAAGAGTGTGGAAAATGTGACCCACTTGGTAAGTGGATGTGAGAGCCTTGCACAAAAAGAATACAAGCATCGTCACGATAAAATGTGTGTATATCTTCATTGGCTTTTATGCCGTAAATACTAATATAAAGTAAAAGAGAACTGGTATGAGCATGTACCAAGTAAAGTTATACAGGAGGATGGAAAAGTAAAGATACTCTGGGACTATGCTTTTCAGGCGGATCTTACCATCGAACAGGCTTGGCTGAATATTGTCATATTGAATAAGAGAGAGAAATACCGTCAGATCATTGATGTGGTCATACCAAATGACATGAATGTTGTGAGTTGTGGAAATGGCAAGACTGTATGGAGTGCGAGAGGGTAATGTAAGAGTGATACCAGTGGGGATCAGAGCATTGGGCTGAATCCCATTGAAACTTCAAGACTTCAACTGGAAATCCCATGCAAGATTGATGTCTTGCAAAAAGCAGCTTTATTGAGCACAGCGCACGTCTTAAGGAACGTATTATCTGTCTGAGGTACTTGTTGTGACTTGACAGACGACTAAAGACTCCGGTGCATTTTTACCTACACTATGTTACAAAAGAATAATAATAATAATAATAATAATAATAATAAATGGCCTGATGCACTACCAGGCAGTGGTTCTCATGGCTTCTCATCTTAACTGATTGCAAGTGTTATCATGTACATTGTTCTATCTTGATATAAAAAGATGGACTACAGCAAATATCCTGCTCAATACCAATAGATTTGCTTGTCAGTTGTTTGACCTTAACCAGTTGAGCATGTCCCTTAGTGGCTGACAATATGTGCATCTTTGATCATGTGCAGAAGTAGTGGGGGAGCATCATAGTCAGGTGTTGAGGGGGATTCTTTAGAGTTTGGATAATTCACTTTGGAAACATGGATGTTTCGTTCATCATCCTTAAACAACCCTTATTCAGGGACCTTTTGAGTGGAATGGGCTACTCAACCTGAAGAAAATTCTAACTGGGCCCCACCTGTAGGGTGATGCGCTGTTTATATTGATATGAGATCACCATGTTGTACACATTTGGTTGTCATGCATGTGTCTGGTGTACCCTCATCAGACAGGTAGTCATGATGGGCATAAAGGGCTTCGTATAATTGTACCCCAGTGTCACTTTGATGGCATGCACTGCTCTCTCACTCAGTAATAATAATAATAATAACCATCATCATCATCATCGTTTGACGTCCGTTTTCCATGCTAGCATGGATTGGACGATTCGACCGGGGTCTGGGAAGCCAGGAGGCTGCACCAGGCTCCAGTCTGATCTGGCAGTGTTTCTACAGCTTGATGCCCTTCCTAATGCCAACCACTCCGAGAGTGTAGTGGGTGCTTTTTACGTGCCACCTTTCTACTAAAAGCTCAAGGCCTGAAATTTGTGGGGAGGGGTTAAGTTCTCAGCTGGTACTTAATCACCCCCCCCACCCAAGGATGAAAGCAAAGTCAACCTTGGTGGAATTTGAACTCAGAACATAGCGGCAGAGGAAATACTGCTCAGCATTTCACCCGGTGTGCTAACGATCCTGCTAGCTCACTGCTTTAATAATAATAATAATAATAATGATGATGAAGCCAGACATAGAGTTAATTAAGAAAGAAAGAAAGCAAATGATGCTGGATCATAGATGTAGCATGCCCAGCTGACAACAAGATATGCGATAAGGAAGAAAGAAAAGTCGAGAGATATGACAGGTTAGCTTGGGAGGTTAAGCAGTTATGGTCGATGAAAAGGTGGTAGTAGTAGTTGAGGTGTCCTTGTCTTGTCTTGCAAGTTACTTGGTGACTCTGATGGTACTAGTACCACAAAAAAGCACCCATGGGTAGTCCACTCTGTAAAGTGGTTGGCATTAGGATGGGCATCAACCATAAACACTCTGCCAAAACAGACAATAGATTTTTGTGTAACAGTCACAGAAATGTTTCTTCACTATGTCCCCAATATTGACCACAATTAGTGGGTGGAAGCATACGTGAATGCATTTGAAAAACAAACAAAAGTATTCCATCAAATTTTCACTGTAAATTATTGAAGTTTGTGTTACAAAGTAACACAATGAAGTTTGGAGAAAAATTTTACCAGCAGACGAGGAGGAGTTGCCCCATGGGTAAACCCATTGCAGTTAATTTCACCAAAGTCTTCATGATGAAATTCGAGACATTCAAATCCTTGCATGGTCATGAACCAGTACTCTGGTTATGGTTCACTGATGATGTCTTTTTTTGTCTGGGAAGGCTCACAGGAGAGTTTGATTAAATTCTTGTAGTTCTGTGACTATTACATGTAAAACTTTGAGGCCAATATAAAATTTTCTCCTAGTTTTTCAAAAACTACTGTTGGCCTTTTGGACACAAAAGTTAAGTTTTCAGGAGGCAGAATAGTGATAGTTATTTTGCAAACTCATGTCATCCCACATTTGCTTCTGCCACCACTCTGATCATCCACATCATATAATTTGGTCAAATCTGAAATCCTAATTATTGAGGATAAAACAGATTTTTACTGTTATAGGGTATTACTGGAAACATGCAAATGCTTTTGTATGCCATTATGTCAAAGGGGATTACAGTGAATCACAATTAAAGGAAATCACAAATGACATAGTGTCAAACTTCCATGCATAATTTTTGCAATCAAAGTAAATTTTTGTGATAGAATTCCTTTAGTGATTATCTGGCACCAAAATTTCGTTGGCATTTCAAAAGTGTTGCATGAAAGTTACCAGCATATTTCAGAAAAATATCTCCATTTCAAACAAGTTTTCCCTTATCCAACTATTGTAGCCTTTAGATGCAATAAAAGTATAAGAGAACTATTAATCACTACCTCTAACTTCAAGAAATCTATCATTGGAGTTTCTAAATGCTGCACTTTAAAAAACAGCCACAAGAGAGATAAGCCTAGTTCATTGTGCAACAACATGAGTCAAGATTATTTGCCAACATAACATGGCAGTCCTAGTTTAGGAGGGATGTTGCTGTAATTTAGCCCCAGGAGACATCGTCTCCAGCTGGCTATACGACACGATCTGTGTCCTTATATTTTCAAACAAGGGAATCTACCACCCCCACTCAGGTCAAAACAATATCTGTGTATTGCGATTTCCAGGTTATTTCCCTTCACCAGCACAGAATAACTGTTCAGCTAGAAGTAGCACTGCCAAATTCCCATTCGAAATATTTGTCCTAAACCACGACTGCCATGTTATGTTGGCAAACAATCTTTACATAACAGAAGTGTTATAAGTTATGCAAATGATGACCCATTTGGTATACACAGAAGAATGCACCCAACACAACTTGATTTATGTTGGTTGTACAACAGAACAATTAAACGAAAGATTCAGTGGACACAAGTATGACGTGAGGCACAATGGCAGTAGTTGGACAGAACTTGCCAAACATTTACATCAAGCAGCTGCAATTTTGAGGAACACCTGAAAGTGCAGATTCTCAGAAAATATTCTGACTCTGCTACACTTTCAGTCCTCAAAATGCACGAGGACAAATATATTTGTGAATTACTCACATCACACCCTGGAGGAATAAATAAAATAACAGGTGAATTTCATTACATTCACACAAAAACTATTCAATTAAGTGTTCTTTTCTATTTTTCTTTTCCCCTTTTACCAGTTGTGAAAGGGAAAATTGATGTCATTTTATCTAAAAAGGAACACAAAAAATTTCTTTGTTCATATTTTGAATTTCTGTGTTTCTGCAGTTTTTTTTCATTTTACATTTTGACCCTGAAGTAGACAAACAATCGGTTGAAATATTGTTCAATCCATTAAATCAAACAATCTCTATTACAAATCACATCACACTCTTTTTATTGTCTGTTAGTATTAGTATTGTTGTTGTTGTGGTTTGTGGAATATAAAGAAAATGCCTGAAATGAGAGGATTCCAACCAACTATAAGAATATAAATTCTTTTATTGATTTATACAATAACTACCAATCCTGCCTGTGTCTGGCAGTGTTCACAAACGACAAAGAAAATAAGGAAAAGGTACAAAAGATGAGAGTAAAAGGAGGCTAGGAGTGTCCTTGGAAACTTCCTGTCATTTCCGAGTCTTTGGTGCAAAAGAAGAAGAATTTGAATGAAAGTTCAGTGACTTTGAATTTACTTTTAGGAAACAAGGAGTCGTCACTGTTGGTGTTTGAGGACCCAAATGCCAGCTGACGATCCAATCAATTTGTATTTGATAGTTGAAAGAGTTAAAGACTTTTGTTTTAAATGTCACTGAAATATCTCTGATAGATGGCAGCACCAGCAGCAGACAGACGAACTGACATAAGATTTGGTTAGGATATAGATATAAAGAATCTCATTGTGTGGTCTTGAAGTGACATCATTTCCATGTCTCTTCCATATGACATAGGAGAAGATGAAGAAGAGGAGGAGGAGGAGATGATGATGTAGAGGGGAGGAGCAGGAGGAGGAGGAAATAAAATGATGGAATGGTATTTGCCACTTGAAATAAATATAAGTGGCACTCTAAATCAGAGTGTGTGGGTGTTTGGAGTTGTTGTTGTTTGTTTATCTGTGTGTGTGTATATGTGTGTGTGTTGTATATCTATATATGCCTAGATGGATAACATGCATAGATACAGGCCTGAATCACTACCAGAAAAGGCCCTTAGAGTTAATTTAGCAAAGACCAAGGTCCTAATTAGTAGGAAAACAGACCAGTCACAGCTCACTTCAAGGAGATGGCGGCCCTGTTCGATATGTAGAAAAGGTGTTGGGAGAAATTCCATAAATTGTACCGAGTGCAAGCTATGGCCACCTAAGAGGTGCAGTGGTATCACTGGAAGACTGACAGAGAAAGTTGTCTTTACATTTGGCAGATGTGCATGGTCATTAAACGGCCAGGAATGGACAGAAAATAGACTCCCTCTAATGTCCAAGGGGACCCTTAAAAGTAGTGGACAGTTTCCATTACTTAAGCAGCCAAGTTAGCAGTGGAGGAGGTAGTTCTAAAAGTGTAGCTGCTAGAATAAGAATAGGCTGGGTGAAGTTCAGAGAGCTGCCACCTCTGTTAGCAACAAAGAGCCTCTCCCTCAGAGTGAAAGGCAGATATTGTATTATGTATGAACAGCTATGCTGCTATGGCAGTGAAACACGGGCTGTGATTGCTGGGGACATGCAAAGGCTTGAAAGAAATGAAGCCAGTATGCTCCACTTGATGGGTAATGTCGATGTGCATATACGACAGAACATAAGTGATTTGAAAGAAAAACTGGGTGTATGGGGCATCAGACGGAGTGTGGCAGGAGAGAAAACTGTTCTGGTTTGGTCATGTGATGTGTATGAGTGAAGACAGTTGCATTAAGAGGTGCTGATTGCTAACTGTAGAGGAAACATGGAAGGGTTAGATCCAGGAAAACATGAGATGGAGTGGTGGGAAAGGATCTTCTGATGTTGGGCCTCATGGAGGGGATGACAGGGAATGTAGTTAGACTGCTTTTCATCCTTTCAACAGTGGCTCCACCCTACATACCACCCTAGGCTGTTTTCCTCTGCTTCAATACAGTCCTGGCAACTGATCAAACCTCTCCCACCCTTTCTTCTGGTCAAGTACAGCCTATCGGGCTCACTTTTAGGATGGAAGGCTCTGTGTAATGGCAACATTTTTCTAGTCTTTCTATCCATTTTCTTCATTTACTTTCTTGCTTTTTTTATAATTCCCATTCCATACTGAAGGGATGCTATTGCCCATCTACTAACTGCTTGCATTTTATTCTATCCAATCAGTTATTATTATTATTATTATTATATTATTATTATTATTATTATTATTATTATTATTATCATTATTATTATTATTATTTCTTTTTATCACAGGTTTTGTTAGAACTCCTGGAGTCTTGCATGCATAGCAGGCTTGCTACCTGCAGCCTACGATACCATGCTATTCATACTTTTCAGCTAATACTTTCCTCAGTATTCTGGCCATGCCAAGAAGGCAAACTTTTTCTAACAGTTCCACAGGGCACTCTATTCCAATTTCCTTTATATTCCTCTTGATACCTTCTGATTCTATTCCCAAGGACCCAACAATAATTGGCACTATCTTTACCTTCTTCATTTTCCATAGCTGGGCTATTTTGTACTAAAGAGGGTTGTATCTGTCTGTCTTTTCGCCTTCCTTCTTGACTATTCATGGGTCAAAGGGGCAACTAACATCAACTACATAGCATATGTGGTGCACTTTGTCAATCACCACTAGGTCTGGTCTGTTATGTTCTAGCACCTGATCCCAGAGGATTTTGCTAGACTCCAATTCTGCCATTCTCTGCAATTTGTTCACATACCTTGTCTTGCCTCTCTCTAGTCCCCACTTTTCTAACAATTTCCAATGTAGCACTTTTGCTACCTGATTATGTCACCACAACTTGTAGTGGCTTGGGGTACGTCTAGGGCATTCATTTGTGATATGGGCAATGGTTTCATCCACTCTATTATAGAGGCAACACTTGCTCATTCCTCAGGTTGACCCTCCAGTTCGTGACGAGAGCTTGGTCCTTCACTGCCAGAATACTGCTCTCGGTCTCTTTTTTTAGGGTTCCTTTCATCAGCCAATCTCACCTATTTTTTCCAGCAACTTCTTTTGTTGCTACATGGAATTGATTATGTGGTCCCTTCTTGCGTACTTCTTCTTCACGTCCTTTTTGTACTTCTTCCTTTGTTTTCCCTTTTTTCTTTTCTGCTCTCAATACTCCCTCGTTCCTCTCACTAGAAAGGTTTCTTTACTTTGAGCTAGGTATCTCATTAAGCTCTCAAGTTCGATATGCACGCAGTCTTCCACACTTATCAGTCCCCTTCCTCCAATCGTTCTCTTCCTATATGGGTGATCAATGTCTGAACGTAGATTATCGGCTCCATGCATCGATAGGAGCTTTCTTGACTTCCTGTCCATCTCCTTTAGCTCCTTCTCTGTCCAATTCAGGATGCCAGCACCATAACAAATTGCTGTGACTGTGCATGAGTTTCTTGCCGAAATTATGTTTCTGGCTTTCAGCTTTGAAGTCAACATTTTTCTCACTCACCACAGGTACTCTCTTTTTGTCTTTTCCTTCATGTTGTAGTGTTTGATTCCATCTGCCTCGAGTATTCCCAGGTATTTATAGCTGGATTGAGGTTGAATTTCTTTCATCATTTTACCACTTTGCAGCCACATGCCTTCTGTCCCGGCAAACTTTCCTCATCTCATCACCATCGTAGCACATTTTGAGAGCCCAAACTCCATCTTGATATCATTGGAGAAAATCCACACAGACTGGACTAGGCTGTCCAGTTCTGCCTCATTTTTTGTGAATAGCTTCAGGTCGTCCATGAATAGCAAGTGGTTTAGTTTTCCCTTACCTCTTCCTAGGTCGTACCCCAACTTTGTTTCCTGTAGTATTTCACTCAAGGGGATCATTTCCTGCACGAAGATCAGTGGGAACACATTATCCCAGTGGAAGATTCCCCTTTTGATTTTCATCACTCCTAATACTTGATTCCCTGCTGTCAATTCCATTCTCCACCATTTCATACTGTTCCATTTAAGGCTTCTCATATTCTCTGCTACTCCAGACATTTCCATTGTTCTTATTATCCAGGAGTGTGCTATCATATCATATGCTTTGCAATAATCAACCCATGCCACAACCCATGCCATGCTCAGATTTGTGTGTCTTCTCTTGCAGTTCCTGATAATTTGAATTATCAATCAAGAGCTGATCTTTCGTTCCTCGGCTCCTTTTTTTTTTTTGGCACCCTTTCTGTTCAATGGGTAGCAGCCCCTTTTTTTTCCAAGTATCCATACAGTTCACTGGCCAAAGCATCTGACATTAGTTTCCATATTAGCAGAAGGCTTGTTATTGGTCTAAAGTTGGATGCAACATTTCCCTTTCCAGGATCCTTAGCACATAACAATGTCTTTCCCTTTCTCATCCAGCCTTCCTACCATGCCTTCCTGCAAGCACTCATTTTGCTGTTGTGGTTCTTTACATTCTCTTTGTTATTTTCTTTTGTATCCAACTCTATCTGCAGCAACAATAGCTGCAGCCCAAATATTATCATTGTTGTTGTTGTTATTATTATTATTATTATTATTCATTCATTCATTCATTCTGAGTTCAAATTCTGCTGAGGCTGACTTTGCCATTCATCCTTTCAGGGTTGATAAATAAATACCAGTTGATCACTGGATGTGGGGGGGGGGGGTAATCGACCTAGTCCCTTCCCTGAAATTGCTGGCCTTGTACCAAAATTTGAAACCATTATTATTATTATTATTATTATTATTATTATTATGACATACTAAAAATGTATTTGAGGTGGAGTTGAAAAAAAGCTGATGTTTAAATAAATAAGTACCAAATCTTCAACCCCCCACCAGTGGGATGGACAACACCTACCCAATTATCAGCATTAAGGGTATTCTGTGTTAGTGTTCCCTGTACTCTATTTATAAGGAAAGAGGGTTTCTCATATATATATATATATATACAAACACACAGACATGTATATGTGTGTGTGTGTGTGTGTTAATCTTAGACGAGACGAAAGTGCATGTTTTCCTCCTTTCACATATGTTTCCCATTATTCACCAGAATAATCTCCATGTTCTGTCGTTCAAGCAAGCATATCGCAATCATGCTCAATTAATTTTCATTAATTAAAATTTTCAAGGTTGTCTCCTGCTATTTTGTTAATTTTGTTTTTTAAGAATTTGACGATTCTGTTAACGAGTTTGATCTCAGCACTAAAACGTGCTAAACTTAATTAAGTAACCTATTCGTTATTATATTTCTATAGATACATCCTGAGTTTTAATTAATTAATTTTGATAATACTGAAAAGTTTAGTAAAATAATTATGACGTTATTAATCCTTTTCATTACCATATTGTTGGTTATACACACTGCCTTCGTTTCAAGACATCTAAAATGCTAAACATTTTGTAATAATAATGACAATGATGATGGTGATGATGATGATGATGATGATGATTCCAACAACAGCAATAAAGATCAGAAAAAATATTAAAGAAAAGCTGGCAAGCGTTTTGTCCAGTTTATCAACGATTATTTTAGCAGCTGAATTTAGGGCTGTTTCTATAAATCTATTATTTGTTAGTAGAGTTCATGTGTACAGTTATGGTAGCCAAGCTAATGAGGGGAAGCCACCAGATGGATGTGGTTGATTTACTAAGAACAACAGCTAAATATCCCTTAAATCTGAAAAAGGGGGACAGGAGTACTTTAGAGATAATAATAGTCCTAAATGCAGCACTGTATTTATGTGAAAGGCTGGATGGTTCAAGCTAGTTTTTTGGAACATCATCATCATCATCATTATCATCATCATCATTTAATGTCCATTGTCCATGCTGGCATGGGTTGGACGGTTTGACTGGGGCTGCCACATAAATTGAAATTTTAATATGAGGCCAAAATTTGAAACAATATTGTTGTTATCATTATTATTATGAAGCCACTGTTTAAAGAAACAATAAAAAATGAAGGATCAACTGTTATATTTTATGAGCAAATATAAATCGTGGGATCATCCACAGAATTCTTTAGCATCATAAGATATTAGTTTTGGTTCTCTTATAATGAATTCAGGAATGGTCAGTGTGGTAGAGCTGCCACCACCTTTGTCCAGTTTGAATTTAACCCTGCAGATAACAAAACACTCACCTGTTATACAGTGCTCCCACTGCTCACAGCAATGAGCCACACAACTATTAAATGATAGTTGGGATGCAACTAGGTAGGGAACAGTCCAGTTCTCTGGCCATGGTCACAACATACTTTGTCTTTTAGCTGTAGGTCTTCCTCTGTTGCTCAGAACATTTGGTGGCAAGCTGCTTCCAAGCCATTCTGTCACTTACATCACTTGCACATCCATTCCATGTAATATTGACTGTCTTCTGATCCTTTTGAAATGGTCTCTCCTGAGGGATCTTCAGCCTCTTCCTTTGATGCCTGATGTCAGTTGGTACCCAAGTTATGTCTGTCTTCAAGTGCCATTGATTGTCGAGACAGAGAATGTGACCAACCAGTCAGAACAAATCGATTGACTTCTGGCTCAGTACCTTTTGATATTGATATTGGCAGCTACCATTTCTCTTTGGTGAATTTGGTACAGCAATCATTTAGAGAGCAGAGTATATATATATATAATATATATATATATATGATAGGTCGTTAGCCACTACACATTTTTTTTCTCTCCTTGTTTCTTTCTGTGTTCCTTTCTGAGTTCCTTTCTGTGACCCTTTCTGTAGAAGAGCGTAGGCTTGAAACGTAAAAGACTTTTCAATTCCTGAGCATTATGCTAATACATCTGTTTGTTTTGTACTCCACCTGTCTTCGTCTTTTGTTTTTTTCGTGAATTTTCCCTATATTATATATATATATATATATATATATAAATGAAAGAATGGAGTCAAACGACGATTTTAGCAAAATTCCTTTACTCTCGACACATGTTTCGAAGGCTGCATATTCCTAATTCCGAAGGAATAAAGGGTGCATTATGCCGGCATCTCATCAGGAAAGACAAGGAACTTAGGATAATTCATTCACCTTCTTATATATATATATATATATATATATATATATATATATATATATAATACATACATGGTTTGAGTTCCATGGGAAGATTTGATATTTTTGTTGAGTACAGCAATGACCATGTGGGCAAACCATTCATTTCTAAACTATGTAGTTTTGAGTTCAATCACACTGCACAGCACTTTTGGACCTTAGTCTTGGACCTTAATCTTATGAGAGAAATTGGGTGGATGAAAACCAAGCCAATGAAGTCTGTTAAATGGATTCTGCTTGTTTTGGAAGTGTTGGTCTTCATCCATCACCCAGTTTAACGCCACTAGTTAGAGCTTGGTTGTCTACAACTCAGTCCATTTAGTTGAAGACCTTTGATCTAAGTTTCTGGTTTATTTTACCCTATCAGTCTCAGTTCTTACCCCAAAATTGGTTGTAGGAGTTGTCTTTTCTCATCTGATTAAGTCATTAAAAAAACTTTGATGCTACCAGCTGCAAAATTAATTAATAGATAAAGAAAAACAATCCAATTAAATTTTTTCATTTTTTTCTAGAACAAACAAATTTGAAAATTTTAATGTGAGAGGTTTTCATGATGAAGTAAAGGTTAAAGTTGTGTGTGTGTGTATACTTTTTCTATACATGTGTGTATGTGTTTGTTTCAACAAATACTCTACATTTAAAGAATGTCTCCAATAAAAGTAGTTTGCTCATCGTTGAAGGGGTGAAGTTTCCTTTCTTGACTTCCTCAGGAAATAAAGGAAAGCCTTCAAATAAAGAACCGGTTGATATTGGAAATATCTGTAGACAGTCAGTTCCTGTAAAGTTATTTTAAGAACTAAGCAGCAACCATCATAAAAACCATTTCACTATTTTCTTTATCGTTCGGATTTCATAATTAACATTTTTCTCTCTATTATGTCTTTGGTCCCTTTATTAACCGCATTCTACAAAATAAAAAAAAAAGCAGGGGGATGAGGGAGGTAAAAGAACAACCACTTCTTAGTCTGTCCTACATAATTTTGTTCCAACCCAGTTATTCTTGTGTATTTTTTCTGTTTTTGCTCATCCCCTCATCATGCGCTCCACACAGTTTAAGAAAGTGCCACTGAAATGCTGCATACATCTGTTTGGACCTGAGTAGTAAACGCCTGTCCTCGCCTCTCAAAAACTGAATTGCACTTTTGTTTTCTTCATCTTATATACCAACCTACATTCTGATTTTTATTATATACATCCAAACTATAATTAAGGAAAGTGCTTATTAATTAGTTTTAAGTGTGCAACTTTTACTAAAAGAAAACAATTATTAAAGTCTACACTATCTAGAAATTTCTTAAAATTTCCAATTTTGATATATTTTTCATCAAAATGTGGTTTTCAACTTCTTTTAATTATAAAGACTTTTATCACATGATTCAACTACAAAACTAATTTTTATTCCTTGCAACATTGTCATCTTGTACTGCAAGACAACATTTTTTAATGTCTCTGTTTATATTCCTTTTGTTCAAAGTGATGGCATGACTGTAAGTTGAAGAGATTCCAAACTTTTGGACTTTTGTGAACTGGCTGACATGTGTTGAGACTCTGCTAATGCTTTTATAAGACATGGATTCTATATCATTGGAACATTGTTTTGTCTTCCTCCTGTTCTGCATACAAAGAAGCCAGTCAGCCGAGAGGCACTCTTGATTGCCAAACGATAGAGACATGGATTAAATATCTAAGAGACTGAAACGAGAAAAGCTTAACAAAGTTGAAACTTTTGCTAATGAGGTAATTTCTGATTTGCAACATAACTGGAAATGCAGGTGTGATTGTGTGGTTAAGAAGTTTGCTTCGCAACCAAATGGTTTGGGGTTCAGTCCCACTGTGTGGAACCTTAGCAAAGTGTTGTTTACAATAGCACCAAGTTCACCAATGCTTTGTAGAAGAATTTGGAAGAGGGAAACTAGGTGGAAGCCCATTGTATATATATATTTATATATGTATATGTGAGTGGTGTATGTGTGTGTGTGCATGCACGTGCTGCTTTGTGTTTGTGTTTGACTTCACCATTTGAAACCAGAGTTGGTTTGTTTATATTCCTAAGACTTATTGGTTCAGTAAAAAAAGATTACTGGAAATAGAATCAGGCTCATAAGCATTGGACAAAACACTGAGATCAGAAAATGGAGCAACTCTGAGCAATAAGAGAGAATATATATAGGCAGATGTAGATAGATAGAAAGATAGGTAGATAGATAGAGAGAGAGAGATAGAGAGAGAGAGAGAGAGAGAGATAGATAGAGAGATAGATAGACAGATAGATAGACAGATAGATAAATAGACAGACAGATAGATAGGCAGACAAATAGGCAGGCAGACAGACAGACAGATCTCTGTGTGTGAAGGTATCCTTGTGTTTGTTTGTCCAAGGACCACTTGATAACCAATGCTGGTTTGTTTATGTCCCCATAACTTTGTAATTCAACCAAAGAGTCTGGTGGAATAAGTACAAGAATAGAAAAAAGGAAAAAAAGCCCCTGGATGAATTTGATCCGCAAAAACCCTTCAAAGTGGTGCCCCAACATGGCCACTAGCAGTCATTTGACTGAAACAGGCCAAAGAATTAATTAGTAAGCTAACTAATCTATTCTAATTAGTTCAGCCAGAGACTTAACTCTCTTCTAAAAAACAAAATCATTGCAACTATTTCTCAGCAGTGAAAGGGACCCAGTGACCCCCCACACCACTCCTTAAAACTCCCACCGAAAGAGATAAAGGGCAACAGGATATACAACCTGGAACCCCACCTTTTTTTTTCCATTATTGTGTAAGATGAGAACAAATATTTCGTTGTTGTTGTTGTTGTTGCTGCTGTTGTTGTTGTCGTTATTGTGGCTATGATTGTTGTTTTTGTTGTCCCTAACCATCATTTTCGCTTGAGCAAACTGAAGATGAAGACTCTCCAAAAATGACAACCCTTTCTTTTAGCAAAACAATAAGTGCGGTGGTGGTGGCAGTGGTGGTGGTGGCGGTGGTGGGTGGAGGTAATTCTAATGATATTTGGATTATGTTGTCCAATGTGTCCTCTCATTCTTAATACGATTGTGTGTAAATTGGGTGAGATTTAGCTGATATTTCTGGCAGGATTTGTTGCCAGTTGAGCCGGCATGTATTAGACAATTACAGTTTGTCTGGGATCAATAAAAGTCCCTAAATTCAACTTTATCAACAGTTGCAGACTGTCTCAGCCTCATCCACAGGATAGAAATGTTGATAAAAGTGTGTTTGTTGTTGTTGTTATTGTTTGTGGTGGTGGTGGTGCCTGCGTAGGCAGCAGCGTTTGTGGTGGTGGTGCTGAGAAACTCTGCATAGTGTTTTTAAATAGTTTTGTTAGTGTTTGTGGCCTGACAACACCATCGGTCAGTTGATGTTGTTTAGCCCTAGGCTAGGCCTGATCTAGCAGTAAATCTATAATCAAACATAAACCAGCCTTGACTATGTTGTCCATGTGTGACTACTACACTGCATAATGTGTCCTTCCTATTTTAAGATGGTAAAGTGCAATTTGACAGACTCTGACTGTTATTTCTAGCAGATCAAACTACATGCTGTTGAGGCCCCTTCTTTGGGTTTTAGCAGAAAATTGTGTTGGTTTTCTGAGGAGCAGAAGAGAGACATTGTTTATGATGAAGAAGACAATAAGTGATGATGATGATGATGATGATGATGGCAGGAAGGAGGAGGGGGAATACTAAGGCAACAATGATTATGATGATGATGATAATGAAGATGAGGAGGAGGAAGGAATTACAACAATGACGATGATGACAAAGATGTTGATGATGATGACAATGATGATGACAACGATGGTGGTGGTGGTGGTGGTGATGACTAATCGTATTTTCATTTACATTGTTGCTGTTTTTTTCTTTCTTTTTTTTTCCTGTTGTTGTTGTCTTTTGGCTGTTATTCTTTGTATTTTTGTTCTGTCTATTTTCGTTTTTTTTTCTTTCTTATTTATTGTGGTTCTTGTTGTCGTTTCTGTCATTAAGAAAAGAAAGAAAGAAAAGAGCAAGAGGCAGGAGTGGCAGGAGTGGCATTCACGTCAACACACTTGAAAGTTTTTTTGCTGAAATTGGCCAAGTTTGAAACATATGGAAAGCTTTGACACTTCGAAGCATCTTGGAAAAATATTTGGGATAAAAATGTCTATATTTAGACTCTCTTAAACAGGAGGAGGACACACAAATACTGTAGACACACAGACACACAGGCACACACACACACACACGTGTGTGTGCATAAATATATATCTTTTATCATTTATTTCAGTCATTTGGCAGTGGCCATGCTGGGGCACCACCTTGAAGGGTTTTTAGTTGAAAAAAATCAACCCCAGGACTTGTTTTTTTAAAAAATTCTGGTACTTATTCTATTGTTCTCTTTATGCTGAATCGCTAAGTTATGGGGACATAAACAAACTAACACTAGTTGCTAAGCAGTGGAGTGTGGGGGACAAACACAAACACATAAACATGTGTGTGTGTGTGTTGGCTATTGAGTTGTTTTGACTCTTATTTCTAGCAATACTGGTACTGATTAGTGTTCTTCTTCACTTTAGAGACGTATATATTTCTGCCTTTGGGTTGTAAAATTGTGAATTAGCAACTCATATTATATATATATATATGGTGGTTGGTGGTCGTTTACTCCTTATGCAGAGTCTGACCACCTCTTGTACCTACACCTTGGATCCATCATGGCATCTGATGTGGCTTTTTAAACCAGACAGTGTATTGAAAAGACACTCACATGGAATGTATAACCGATTTGGACCAGCAAGAGCTGCAGTTAAGTTCTGATCTTTTTGGATCTTAAAATGTCTTTTGAGGCCTCTGTTAGATCTGCAGACCTTATGGCATACACAACATTGAAAGGTATGTGCAGACATATAGGCAGAATAGTTGGTGGAGGCTCGTTTTCCATGGGTTCGCAAATGAGATTTGAGCCCAGCAAAAGAAAGGCATGGTCTGTCACAAACTGTGCACTCAAAAAGGTCATTGTGATTCACCTTCTTGATCGGAACATTCTTCCTTAAATCTCTTTTGAGTCTTGCATGCGTTATCCTCGCCTCTTCAAATGCTTTCATATATATATATATATATATATATATCATCATCATCATCATCATTGTTTAATGTCCGTTTTCCGCGCTAGCATGGGTTGGACGGTTCGACCGGAGTCTGTGAAGCCAAGGCTGCACCAGGCTCCAGTCTGATCTGGCAGTGTTTCTACAGCTGGATGCCCTTCCTAACGCCAACCACTCCGCGAGTGTAGTGGGTACTTTTTACGTGCCACCTGCACAGGTGCCAGGGTGGGGTCTGGCATCGGCCATGATCGGATGGTGCTTTTAACGTGCCACCGGCACGGAAGCCAGCCAAGGCGGCGCTGGCATCGGCCACGTTCGGATGGTGCTTTTTATGTGCCACCGGCATAGAAGCCAGTCGAGGCGGCGCTAGCAACGGTCACGTTCGGATGGTGCTTTTTATGTGCCACCGACACAGGTATCACAACTACTATTTCCATTGATATTTGTTTCGATGTTCGTGTACATGCACTTGACTCAACAGGTCTCCTCAAGCACAGCGAGACGTTCCGGGATCCAAGGTACTTTGAATGGGCAGGGGCTATGCGGAACTGGAGCCGGAAGCGTCCCTGGTCTTTGTAGTCACAGCACATCTCCAGAGATCTTGGTTCTTCGCCATTGCCTCAGTGAGGCCCAACGCTCTGAGGTCATGCTTGACTACCTCATCCCATGTCTTCCTGGGTCTACTTCTCCCCCTGATTCCTTCAACTGTTTGGGAGTGGCACTTCTTCACACATCTCTCCTCATCCATCCGCAGTACATGACCATACCATCGCAAGCGTTGCTCTTGCACACCACATCTGATGCTTCTTATGTCTAGCATTTCTCTCAGGGTGCTTACACTCTGTCGTGCATTCACACTGACATTACACATCCAGCGGATCATGCTAGCTTCATTTCTTTCAAGTCTACACATGTCCTCTGCAGTCACGGCCCATGTTTCACTGCCGTGAAGCATGCCAGTTCGCACACATGCATCATACAATCTACCTTTCACTCTGAGTGAGAGACCCTTTGTTGCCAGTAGGGGTAGGAGCTTTCTAAACTTTGCCCAGGCTATTCGTATTCTAGTGGTGACACTCTCTGAGCATCCACCTCCACTACTAACTTGGTCACCCAGGTAGTGGAAACTATCAACTACTTCTAGTTTCTCCCCCTGGAGTGTGATGGAATCTGTTTTCTGAGTATTTGTGGTGTCTATTGTCCCTGTGCATCTGCCGCAGATGAAAGCTATCTTATCAGTTAATTTCCCTTTGATGTTGCTGCACCTCTTATGCGTCCATAACTTACACTGGGTGCATCTTATGGAGTTTCTACCTACACCTTTCCTACAGATTGAGCAGGGCCACCTGCCCAATGGGGTGTGTGCTGAGTTCGCCTTTCTGCTTACTATAACTTTGGTCTTCGCTACATTTATTCTAAGGCCCTTTGATTCTAACCTTTGTTTCCACACCCGAAATTTCTTTTCTAGTTCCAGTAGTGATTCTGCTATGAGAGCCAGGTCATCAGCATAGAGGAGCTCCCAGGGGCAACCTGTTTTGAATTCCTCTGTTATTGCCTGGAGGACTCTGTTATTGCCTGAATTCCTCATATATATATATATAAATATATACCCTCCAGCCTTCATCAGGTGTCTTGGGGGAAATTTCAAACCTGGGTTGTCATATCTAAGGTATTTTTCTATGTTGTTGTTACTGTTATTGTTATTATTATTATTATTATTATTCAGGTCACTGCCTGGAATCGAACTCGGAATCTTGGAGTTAGTAGCCTGCACTCTGAACCACTATGCCATATGCCCGTGGGCATATGGTATATTTCCAAAGTGTGAGGAATATTTAAGGACATTTAATTGGCGTTAGGAAGGGCATCCAGCTGTAGAAACACTGCCAGATCAGATTGGGGCCTGGTGCAGCCTCCTGGCTTCCCAGACCCCAGTCGAACCATCCAACCCATGCCAGCATGGAAAACGGATGTTAAACAATGATGATGATGAATTGTCCGTATATTATTCTCTTCGGATCTTTTCCTTTTGAACGGTAGTTTGTAACATAATTTATAGGTAACTAAACACTTTTAAACTTCGCATACTGGTAGAATGTGTTTATAAAACATCATTTTCTCTTGGCTTTATTGAGAAAATTCTATAGTTTGTAAGATATTTGTGATTTTTTTTCTTGTATTTCAGCAATTTTAACCAATCAATTACCTCCATTTAGGTAAATAACATTCTGTGCATAATGAATATGTCCCTCCTTTAAGAAACAGATTGGGTTTATTTACATTTGTGAAGAAAAAAGATACCCTTCCCCCACCCCTAACCCTAAATCTAAAATAGATTGAAATGCAACAGATCATACGACATCGCTGTTTTTTATAGCAGTGTCGTATGAAATTGTCACCCATAATTATAACCCTAATATCAATCTATTGCATTTCAATCTATTTTAGATTTAGGGTTAGGGGTGGGGGAAGGGTATCTTTTTTCTTCACAAATGTAAATAAACCCAATCTGTTTCTTAAAGGAGGGACATATTCATTATGCACAGAATGTTATTTACCTAAATGGACGCCAGCGATTGGTTAAAATTGCCGAAATGCAAGAAATTAAAGACCAAATATCTTACAAACTATAGAATTTTCTCAATAAAGCCAAGAGAAAATGATGTTTTATAAACACATTCTACCAGTATACGAAGTTTAAAAGTGTTTAGTTACCTAGAAATTATGTTACAAACTGCCGATCAAAAGGAAAAGATCCTTCTTTTCAAGCCAATTCATCCAATAGGTTCAAAATGTTTTGAAAGATGTAAACAAAAAATCAATGAAGGCTATCACCGAAAGAGTGTCGAGTGTCCAAATGGACCATAAGAGCTGTGGTGTTTGAGGACATTCTATGTAAGTCTTGTGTTCTGCAGAAAAAATTTCTGACACAAGAAAACTGTTTGATCTGTGCCAAGCACAAACTTGCCAACTCTCAAAAGTAAAAAAACTGTGAGAATTCGAACCTGGAGCTAGGAAAAGTAGTGGAGATACCCTCGAATTTCCTAGAAGAGTCAACATTAGGATTAGCGCAATTGGGATTTGGTGTCACATGACTTCTACAGAAAGCAATAAAATATCCTTAAGAATTTTTATTTATATTTTTTTCTTTCTCTCTTTTTTTTTGTTGTAAAAGAACAAATGCGTGTTGTAGATATAAGTGAAAGTTAGAACATAAATAATGGAATCAGTCAAGTTAAGAACATAAATAGCAAAACCATAGAGTCAGTAAGATAATAAGTGCAGATGCCATTGCCACGTAGAGGAGGGGTCTTTTACGAGTTGGCTAAAAATGCACCGAGGAACGGTGAAAAGTCTTTAGATGTATAAATATGTTTTGGAGTTTGTCAGTGGAAAAAGGGTGAGAAATTGTTCTTGAAAAGGTGAGACTCGTGAGATTATGAGTAAAATCTTGAGACTCCTGACAAAGTTGTGAGATTTGGCAAGTTTGAATGTGGTTGTTTATCAAGGTTGAAACGCATCAGAAATATGGCCTGCTTTGGTTCTTTTCCAGTTGATGTTGCTGTCAGCAAATAACGAATAGAGTTTCTGAAATAGATTAGAATGAAAAATAGATTAATATGAGATAAGTGAGAAGATTATTTTAAAAGGTCTCAAAGAGAAAATAGATGTGTGTGTGTGTGTGTGTGTGTGTGTGTGTGTGCATAAATGTGCATGTGAACCCATTTTTGTGTAAGGTTGCTTGGAATGCTACAGGTAGCATATTACCCACCTGACCTCCGTTACTTGGTCAGGTCGGTGGCAACTAAGTATCCCCCCCCTATCAAGCTATCTGATTAAAAGGATTATAACATCTGTCGAGATCAGGGGTTCTCAACCATTTTTTAGATTTTGGGATTACTATTTGATTACTACCTTATTCTGGTGGACCCCCAGCCCTTTCATTACCAACCTGGCTGAAACCGGTTCTGGCTCGGTAGTACAAATGTCATATTTTCATAAGTTTTGAATTAAAATCTTCCACCAAACCTTAGTCACAATTTATGTTCTTAACACTAGCTTAATGATTATGAAGTTATTTTACTAAATTCTTTGATATATCTAAGATAATTGAGAGAAACACAGAGCATCTCAAAAGAAGTACAGTAACGAAAGGGTTAAAAACTAGTTTTCTAGAAGTTTCTTTCAAAATTCCTGTTTTGTTTTCCCCACATTAACTTGTGTCGGCTGAATTATGTAAAATGTTAGGGAAAGAAACCTGGCTGTTTCTTGCAATACATAACCAATACATCTAAAGCAACATTTTTCAGGGTCCCTTAAAATACTATTGTGGATCTCCAATTTACTATTTTGTTACATGGACCCCCAAAATCTTATATGGACCCTAGTTGAGAACCACGTCTAGATAATCATGGATCCCTATTCTGGACTGACGACTCAGTGGAAAGAGTGAAAGGAGACAGCAAAAACAAAAAATGGTTGAGACAGCCAACCATCACACTGTAAGACCATTTTAAGGCACTTTTGTTTACCTAATCTGGGAGAGAGTAGCTCCTTAGCTGTCGGGGTTAGGTGAGACCTGTCAGCACTGCTCTGCTGCATTGTGGGTAAATTCAGAAATATAACAGGTAGATGACCACATCATTAGAAGATAAAAAAAATCAAGTTGTGGTGGTCAGCTTTAAGACAATTGCTAACAGATTGGATTTCTGTTGGCCTACACAAGCTGAGAGATTACCACCAATCGTCCTTGGCCATCTTTTACACTAGAACTATTACAGCAAAATGTAAGCCTGCTAATGCCATGATAAAACTTCCCTGTGTAGGCCCGAAAATCCCAAAATGTGGATTATAGATCTTGGTCTTGTAATGGTCATTGTTATTGCAAGAATGGTCTGTGACAATAAAGTCCTATAATTTCCATCATTTCCTCGCTTGTGTGAGTACGTGAGAGTACATGTGATGTAGGTGGCGTTAGTCACGATTCTGAAGTTGCCTGTATGACTGCAGCCTCTAGCTGTGGTGTTGCTGCCCTTTAAGATGTACAATCATCAATGGATCCACAATTGGAGAAGAAGAAGGAGAAGACAGTCGTCATCGAATTCAGGAAAAAAAACCATCAGCACAAACAGAGCAAAACATGGAGGACACATGAAACAGACATGGAAGGAAAAGCATGGAGCAGGCATTTGATAGATATGTGAGTGTTTAATAGATAACAAATGTCAAAAGGGAAAAGAAATTAAAGAAAAGAAGAAGAAAAATAAACGGGGAGTTGTCGTTCGCTTCATCTATTCTTTTTCTACATCATCATCATTTAGCGTCTGCTTTCCATGCTAGCATGGGTTGGACGGGTCAACTGGGGTCTGTGAAGCTGGAAGGCTTTGTCAGGCCCAGTCAGATCTGGCAGTGTTTCTACGGCTGGATGCCCTTCCTAACGCCAACCACTCCGCAAGTGTAGTGGGTGTTTTTTACGTGCCACCTGCACAGGTGCCAGACAGAGCTGGCAAATGGCCACGAACGGATGGTGCTTTTACGTGTCACCGGCACGGGGCCAGGCGATGCTGGCAACGGACATGAACGGATGGTGCTTTTACGTGCCACCAACACGGGGCCAGACTGAGCTGGCAAACGGCCACAAACGGACGGTGCTTTTACATGTCACCGGCACGGGGGCCAGCCGAGGCTGGCAACGGACACGAACGGATGGTGCTTTTACGTGCCACTGACACGGGGCCAGACGGAGCTGGCAAACGGCCATGAACGGACGGTGCTTTTACGTGTCACCGGTACAGGGCCAGGCGAGGCTGGCAAAGAAAAAAGAAAAACCCAAATCCCCTGGATTTCTTCCTGGTTTTAATAATTTTTCATCTTTAAGAAATATTTCGCTTCGTAAAATGTTTACTACTTCAAGTTATGTCATCCTGGTGATCTCCAAAAAGAATGAAATAGGGCTAGTCATGGTGGTTATTGTGTGGGAACTTGGGCAAGTGTTTTCTACTAAAGCTCCAGGCTGACCAATGCCATGTGAGTGAATTTGGTAGATGGAAACCGTGTAGAAGCCCATTGTGTGTGTTTGTCTCTCACCACTTGACAATGTATGTTGGTTTGTTTATATCCCTGTAACTTAGTGATTCAGCATAAGAGACCAATAGAATAAGGACCAGACTTTAAACAATAAGTATTGTGGTCGTTGTGTTCAACCCTTCAAGGTGGTGCCCCAGCATGGCCAGAGTTCAATGAGTGAAACAAGTAAAAGATAATCCCAATCTATTCCATCAAAACCTTTCTCTCAAAACTTGAATTTAAAAAATTATTTCACGCTCGTTCAAAGTTTATAAATTGTTATGGCGATAAAGAAGTCTATTTTTCAAACAGTTTTAAGACATTCATCTTGCACATGATGATGATGATGATGACAACGAAACCCAGATTTTGTTTGTGAAATCTAAAGAGCCAAACCCCAATGTTCCCTTAAAACTTATAAACTTGAATGTGATTCCAAACAAATTCAGAACATTACAGTGTGTCCACCAAGAACTGGTGTTTCCTACGACAGCCAAATATCGCCACAAAGGTCCAGTTGCAGGAAACAAAAGACCATTGGCAATATTTGTTTGTTTTTACATTTATTGCAATTTCCATTTTGCAATTAAATGAGCAATGGATGAGAGAATGACATTCTCCGGTCAACGTTTTATGGACTTGATAAATCTATTGTTTGATGACAATGCTATGACGAATGCTCGGACGCCATTTTAATAAAACGGCTTAAAATAAGGATTTTCTGTGGCAGATCGGAGGACTTAATTAATCAGGGATCAGGAGACAAATCTCGAGCATTGTTTGTTAACATTAGTATTGCTGTTGTTGTTGTCAGTGGTGGTGGTGGTGGCGGCGGTAGTGTTGCTGGTGTTTTTGGTGATGCTGGGGGTTGGTGGTGATTGTAACCACTTTTTTGATTTGCAATGGTGGTTATTAATTTGTTGTTACTGTTTTTTATTAGTTTTTTTGTTGTTGTTGTTGGTGTCGTTGTGATGGTGGTGGGGGTGATGGCGTCATTGTTATTCAAATTCCTTTTTTCAACATGAAATACTCCTCCACATTATAAAGTTGTTTTTTTTGTTGTTGTTGTGACAAATCTCTAAACTCATTCTCATGATTTTTCAATCATGTTGATATTGTTTGACACAAGGTTAACCATGATCAAGCATGCATACGATCAAAGACAATCCACCCAGGACCATCCATCATATTTTTTCCCAACTCTAGAACAACCTCATCTTTTTCTTATTTATAACAGTAAGGTATGATTTTTGAGGGAGATTTGGTTGTTATTCCTGTCAGATTAAGCTACTACATGGTCCTCATAGACTTGCTCTTGTCATTGTTATTGCTGTCATCATCATCATCATCATCATCGTCACTATTATTATTATTATTATCATTATTATTATTATCATTATTATTATTATTATTATTATTATTATTATTATTATTATTATTATTATTATATCATTATTATTATTATTATTATTATCATTATTATTATTATTATTATTATTATTATTCATTATTATTATTATTATTATTATTATATTATTATTATTATTATTATCATATTATTATATTATTATTATTATTATTATTATTATTATTATTATTATATTATTATTATTATTATTATTATCATTATTATTATTATTATTATTATTATTATCATTATTATTATTATTATTATTATTATTATTATCATTATTATTATTATTATTATTATTATTATCATATTATTATTATTATTATCATTATTATTATATTATTATTATTATTATTATTATTATTATTATCATCGTCATCATCATCATCATCATCATCATCATCATCATCATCATCATCATCATCATCATTATTATCATTATTATTATTATTATTATTATTAAGGTGGAATCGTTAGCATGCTGGATGACATGCTTAGTGATATTTTGCCCATTGCTACGTTCAGAGTTCAAATTTTGTCGAGGTCGACTTGGTCTTTTATCCTTCCTGGGTCGATAAAGTAAATATCAGTGAAACACAGGGGTTGATGTAATCGGCTAATCCCCTCCCCTGAAATGTCAGGCTTTGTGCCTTTAGTAGAAAGGATTATTATTATTATTGTTGTTGTTGTTGTTTTTCTCAGTGTTATGGGCATCATTACAAATATCTTCTGCTTTTCTTTTTGCAGTTGGCCGACTCCTAGCTACTTTTATTGTGGTAGTAGTAGTAGTAGTAGTTATGTTCGATGATGTTTTTACTACTATTAACATTCTCTCCATTGAAATTCATTTACCTTTTTGCTGCTGAGAACACTATTGCTGTTGTTTTACTTTATAGTATTGTTGTTGTTGTTGCTCTCGTAATCGTCATTGTTACTCATTGGTTGTAGAATCACAGAAATTAATGGCCACCATTCGTTCTCCCCCCCCCCATACACACACACACACTTTCCTTCTACTATTCATTCATTCATTCACTCATTCACTTTTACACACTAAGACAGCAACATTGCTTCCATGGAAGTTTCTTTATTCTTTGCCCGTTTCATTTCCTTCTTGACAAAAGACCACCACCCGAAACGTTAAATGATTCTTTGTTTTTTCCTTACAAAATACATTTTATTACTGTGATGCGTAATTACGTGTCTTGATTTCCAGTCCTAAATCGTCTTTAAAATCTTATAATACACAGAGATCAAAAGTCCTTCTCGAGCCATAAAGTCAGTTTTCAGGATTCTGTGACGTATACATACATTCATTTATCCATCCATACATATGTGTGTGTGTGTGTACACACACACACACAAGCACATACACACATGCACACACACAAATACAACCATACACACACACATGACGAGCTCCTTTCAGTTTTTGTCTGCTAAATCCAATTACAAGGCTTTAATGTCCCACGGATGAAGTACCACCCAGTGGGACTGAACTGGGAACAATGTGGTTAGGAAGCAAGCTTCTTAGTCACACAGTCTCACCTGTACCGAGAGCCACACCTGCAACTAAAATAAGTTTTAATATTTCGTTTCAAAGCAAAAAATAATAATAAAGCGGTGAGCTCATAGACTGGTTAGCGGCATTTTGTCTGTTTTTACGTTTTAAGTCCGAGGTCGACTTTGGCTTTCATCCTTTCAGAGCCGATAAAATAAGTACCAGTTGAATCCTGAGGTCGATCCAATCGACTTGCTCCACGCCACCACCACAAATTGCTGGCCTTGTGCCAAAATTTGAAACCAATATTTCGTTTCAAATGTAATCAGATACAACTTAAAGAAATACATCTAAAAATTATTGAATCTTGTCGCATGTGTGCATGTTGGTTCCCCAGTATCACTTGAAAGCCGGTGTTGGTGTGTTTAAATCTCCATAACATAGCAGTTTGGCCAAAGAGCTCGATAGAATAAATGCCCCGGCTTTTAAAGAGATAAATACTGAGGCTGATTCGTGAGACTGAAATTCTTCAAGGCGGTGCCCCAGCATGGCCGTAGTCTAATGACTGAAACAAGATAGAACATAGACAAAACCAAACGACAATGAATCTTTCTTTTCAATTCATTTAATCCCATTCTTAATAAATACATAACAAACCCGGATTTAGAATCCTTTTGTATAATTTAATAAATCCCTTTAGAAATAAACTTGCAAGAAATAAGATACTTAAATATTAATAACAGAGAGCACAATTAACGATTTGATTAATTAACGACCATACACAAGTCATATAATCTATGAATTCATAAACAAACAAACAAGACACGCACACGTGTATGAGGGGTGGGGAAAAGTTCTTGGCTTTGAGGGTATCGCGAAAGGCCTGCTTAGAGATCCAACCTTCCGAGTTCTTGAAAGACCACTGCAATGTGTGAATGCGAGGGAGGAGGAATATGTCGAGGAAAATCAGAATTAACTAATCCTTCTGTATTTTCTTTTATCCAAAGCCAGAAACTTTTCGGCAGCCCCTCGTCTGCGTGATTGCGTGTATACAGGGGGTAACAGGTGTATTGGGACAAGTGTCAAATGGGCATTTTTCTGGTTGTATATATTCTTTTGGAGTCTAAATTTTAAATATTACAAGCTTGAATAATCACTTACACTACCTTTT
>NC_042999.1:11657866-11707866 GCF_006345805.1 Octopus sinensis | reverse complement strand
CAAGCACTAACGCCCACGACTATGGGATATTTTGACGGGAGTGGACGGCAAAGTAGCAGTGCTATTCCGAAACCCCTTAGATCTCAAAGTACAGGCAATGTTCTTAGACCTAGACGTGAGCGACAATGAAGGTAGCACATTTGGATTGTTTGCCGTTTATGTTCCAACAGGGGCTGGAAGGCCAGATTTCTTCAAGCATCTTGAAACTTTTCTGAAAATGTTTCGCACTTTAGTACTAATGGGGGACTGAACTATTATTTTGGATGCACGGCAGGAGTATATAAGGAGCTAGAACTTAGCAGGAGGGGTGCAGAAGCCTTGAAAATCTACTCAGAAACTTCCGACTCTCAGGTACCGAGTGGATTTCCCTGATGTGCCAGTCTGGACATCGAACAACCACAAAGGGTCGTCCAGATCATATCTAGATGGAGTATTTGTTAGGTCAGCGGATAGGGTCAGCGTAGGTTGTCCACGATTCAAATTGGTCAGCTACATAGACCACAAATTTGTGATCTGCACAGTCGATTTAGATAGGACACATAGACAGAAACCCGGTTATTGGAAACTGAATTCGTCGTTACCGGCACACAAGGATTACAGGGACCGGATTAGTTGAACAGCAGTTGACGGAAGTGGATCGCCCTGAAGAGAGCGATTAGAGTAGAATCGATAAGGTTTAGCAAAGAGCTAGGAATAGAAAGAAACAGATTAGAGGGAAGAGGCGATTAATGAAAGCTACGCGACCGATGTGGTGGGGACGAGAATGGCCCTTGACCGTTTCTTCGAGGCGAAACACAAATGGTGCGTTGTCAGAACTAAATCCCTTGCACTGAAACACGAAATAATTAAAGCCATCCAATGGGCTCGAACAGTTTTCAGATGTGACATAGCAACAAAACTACGATGAGATCTTTGACAGATCGGGACAGACGCATCCTTCTCGATTCCGAGTTGATGCATGCGACTTTCAAGCAGTATTTCGCGTGGCTGTTTGGAGAGGGCGATGGGTCAACGACGGTGGAGGACTTTTGTTCATACCTGGACGGCTTTCCGCGGCTCTCGGCAGCCGACGCGAAGTCCTACGAAAGGTCAATAATGGCCATTAAAATACAGGAAGCGGTGACCGATTGCACATGTCACAAACCACCCGGTTGGGATGGTCTGTCCTATGAATTCTATGTATTCATGCAAGATTTGTTTGGCGGCCTCTTCGCAGACGCCTGCTGTAGCTGGCAGCAGAATGGGAGAATTCCTAATGCTGTTAGCCAGGGTGTGGTAACACTGCTGGGGAAGAACGCCAACAACGGTGAAGTGCCAGGGAATTTTCGACCCATAACTCTGCTACACCCAGAGTTTAAAATTTTTGACCAAGGTATTAACAAAAAGGTTGGTAGTGTGATCGGGGAAGCACAATCCCGAACAGGTTTATCCACGACAACCTCCACCTTTTGTCGTGTATCATAGAGAGTGTTAGGACTAAAGCTGGCTTCGGTGGGACCTGATCATCGTTACTTGGAAACCATCCCGAACTGGCCGGTTTCGGACCCGTTTTCAAAGGCTGGATCGCTGCGATGCACAGAGGCACCTGCTCGGTGGTCAAAGTAAACGGCCATCTATCGAAACCGTTTCATATCGACACGCTCGGTCCGTTAGAGCTGCCCGCTGTAGTCTCCTCTGTATGTGCTAGCCTCCGAGCCACTGCTGCCGACGCTGGAGCAGTCGTACCATGTCCCGGTTATGGCTTGACCAGGTTGGGGAGTCTCTAATTTAATTTCTTGTGGAAGGGACGCGTCCCAATGGTCAGGCTGTCAGCACCCACTAAGTGCCGTGACTTCTGATGCGGAGACGCGCTCAGGTTGCCCCACCTTCAACGATTTCTGGACGGTGAGCGTGTGTGTATTCCGTTTGTGTGGCACGTCTTGCTGCAGCTCATGTTTTTGACGGAGCTGCAGTCCTGGCTGGAGAAAAGACCAATGCTGACCGCTTGGCACCTCGAATGTCGTCAGGCGTTCACAGACCTCTGCCAGTCGGTGGATGTTCCATTTTAGCAATAAATCAAAGATTAGTGGTGGCGAAGTGCGACGACGTTCTTAGGGAAATTCTGACCATCAACAAAAACGAACTGGCTAGTCTGTTCCGGAGGACTTTCCAGTCGGGGACGACCATAGATAATTTGCGCTGAGTGTTCAGGAAGATCTTCGACCGTTGGATTCCTCGGGTGTCCCTTAGAGGTCTTCCAGTATGAAGAGGACCACATCATTATCCATTATTTTCTTTTCTCCCTGCTTTCTTTTTTCTTATGTATGCTTCCTTTATTTTATTGTGTACTTTCTATATACATATACATACATACATACATACATACATACATACATACATACATACATACATACATACATACATACATACATACATACATACAGGGTGCAATGCGTAAATTGTCGCCATTGTATATTTTTAATTTCGTTCATGCGCATTGTTTGTTTTTGATTTTGTCGACTACACAGTATAGTAGGGTCAGTTGGGCACCGTCTGTGAGAAAAACGGCACCATGACGTAATTCACTCTGCCAGAAAGTTGGAAACGACTTGCTATACTGCTTGGTATTCGCGCCGGAAGTTCCAACACGAACATTTCAGAGTGTTTGATTGTCAATCTGAGTGTTTGCCGTCTCCCCAAAACATGTACTGAGTGTAATAAAACTCAAACATCCAGTCAACATCCTGGTGTCTGGAGTGATTACTAGTGATGGCGATGTTATGCTTCAATTCCTCTTCCCCCACGGCCTCAGACTCAACACGAAGGCCTATATCAAGTGTCTGGAAGAGGTAGTGCTGCCCTGGGTCAAGAGGGTGGCTGCTGGAAGACCCTATGTCAGGCAACAGGGCTCTGCACCATGCCACACAAGCAGAACCCAGTCATGGCTGTCAGACAATTTCTACGAACACATCACCCCTAACATCAATCCCATGAAAAGGAGAGAGCAGATAAAGAAGTTTGAGTAATAGAAAATATAAAATCAAACCCTAAAGCTTTCTTTAAGTTTGCCACAGTCACAATGCACCAGAGAATAAGATCTCTCTTCCAAAAAGATGGCTCTCTCACAGGAAATCCCACGAGGATAAGTGAAATACTGAACGAACAATTCCAAAGTGTGTTCACTACACCCCTGGGACACAGGCAAGTAAACAACCCAGAAGAATTCTTTGCCACTTTACCTGCGGCCAAAGAGGCAAAAATTGAGTACATCAACATTGAAGATGATGATATCACACTAGCCATTGATGAGATTGACACAAACTCAGCTGCTGGACCTGGTGGATTTCCAGCGATCCTTCTCAAATCGTGCAAACGAGCCCTTGCAAAACTGCTACAGCTTCTTTTTCAGAGCTTCCTTGCAAGTGGTAAGCTCCCAGTCAAATTGAAAGAGGGGGTAATATGCCCTATCCATAAGGGGGGTAGCAGAGCAGATGCTAAAAATTATAGGCCTATCTCTCTAGCCTCACACATCAGCAAAGTCATGGAACGAATAGTCCGCAAGAAACTAATCATGTTCCTTGAAGAAAATGACTTGCTGACAGACACCCAGCATGGATTTCGACCTGATAGAAGCTGTCTGACACAGCTCCTGCAACACTATGACTGGGTGTTAAAACAGCTACTAAATGGCTCAAATGTGGATGTAATATATCTCGACTTTGCAAAAGCCTTTGATAAAGTCGACCATGGTATGATCTGTCACAAACTGCGTGGTCTCAGCATAGGCGGAAAACTTGGAGAGTGGCTGCACAACTTCCAAAAAGACAGAAGACAGGCAGTTGTGAGCAATGGAGCCACCTCCAAGGAAACACAAATAACAAGCGGTGTCCCACAAGGCACTGTCTTGGGGCCACTGCTGTTCATAGTGGCCCTTTCAGACATGCCTTAAGTTGCTACGATGGCCACCCTTGGTAGCTATGCAGATAACACAAAAGTCTCCCACACAATACAAAACCCTGAAAATATTGCGCATCTGCAACAGGAGTTGGATAAAATATACAGGTGGGCGGAGGACAACACCATGCAGTTAAATGCAGTAAGTTCCAGGCCCTGCGCTACCGGCACACAAAGGTAAACGACGTGAAGACTGGATACACTGGCCCAGGAAGAATTGCAATCCCTGAGTCAAAATCAGTGCGTGACCTGGGCATTGACATGAGCAATGATGCATCTTTCCAAGTGCATATTGCTAATCTGGTGATAAAATGCAGACGGCTAGCTGGATGGATTCTCCGAACTTTCAGAACAAGAGAGAAGGAGACACTGATGGTCCTCTGGAAAACATTCGTCCTCAGCCGCTTGGACTACTGCTCCCAACTATGGTCACCACACAATATAAAACAAACAGCAGAACTCGAAGCAATTCAGAGAAGCTACACAAAGAAGATCGTCTCAATGTAAAATGTGCCGCGCAATGAGGTTGAACCCGGAACCACGTGGTAGAGAAGCAAACTTCTTATCACATATTTCAGTCATTTCATACATCAAATGGGGGTTGCAAGGTTTTAAGGAATGTGGGACCACCTCTTGGCCACTATTGTTCTCAGGTCTGACCCGGAGAAGCAATCCTTGTTAGGGTCCCTGCTATGGGTTAACTAGCACGTGAACTACTGAGAGTGAAGGACTTCTAATTCTCGATGGAACCTTCTTCCGGAAGAAGGTTAACACATAAAGCGCGACGGGCCACGATCGTGACCCAGATGCATTTAATTTATGGGCATTTGTTGGGGGTCTAATGTCACTCAGACGCTCCAATACCCACCCAGAATGCAAGAGGACTAATAGTTCAACTAATGACTTTTCAGATGAATATACTATGAGGATATTTTAACTATTATTTGTGTGCATGGTAGTCTCATTTTCATAAAATGTGCTCAGCAGTCCATGCTATGTAAGTGCAAGTCCCAGCCCTTTATGGGTTAAACTCTTATATAGAAAAAAATAAAAGACCTCAAGGGCAGTCGGTTCCTGGTCGTGTTTTTGGTTTTATAATTGGTTCCCCTGAAAAGTGGGTTCTGTGCTGTGCAACATTTTATCCACTCAAAACAAATTCAATGACAGAAATTTCTTGGACTCTTGGAACGTTTGCACAGACTTACTGAGTTTAGGAGTTTAGAAAAGGGGTCTTATTCGGTCACGAGTTGACTTCCACCATGTAAATACGTATATGTGTGTATACACATACACACACATATATATATATTTACATACACACACACACACACGTAAATGCACACATCAAATGAACTGTGAGCACGTGATCAAACGGAGTCTTTTGTCAATTTTTGTTTATTTATTTCTAAGCAAACCCCGACCTATTGTTTTGTGTTATTAATTTTCAAACAACAATTTTCTAGCAATCCCCAGTTAAATGTAAACACAATTTATCATCTGCTGGTCCAGGAATGTATTAATCACTGACAAGCGAAAACAATTATCACTTGATAATAATAATAATAATAATAATGATAATAATAATAATAATAATAATAATAATAATGATAATACCTATTAAAATGAAAAAATGGAGTGTGTGAGAGAGAGGAGGGTTAGAGAGATACAACGAGAGAGAGAGAGAGAACATGTGTTTGTGTGAGAGAGAGGGTGAAGGAGGGAGAGGAGGTAAACAGTTGTCAAATGATTTTTCGTGAAATATATTTATAAATAAACTGTTCAAATAAAAAAAAGTAGTTTTAGATGTATTAAAGTGGGTGGGTGGGGGATACAACTGCGAGAGAAATGTGTTATTTGGTTTGGAAATACGTAAATATTTCACACTAACTTTGTTTTCCGATTGATACACATTTTATTTTAAGGATAAATTTGAATGACATTTCAGTAATGTCGTTCTAGAGTGATTTATTATTGTAAAGAGACACGGGCTCTTTTCCTTTTGAACGGCAGTTTGTAACATAATTTATAGGTAACTAAAAAGTTTTAAACTTCGTATACTGGTAGAATGTGTTTATAAAACATCATTTTCTCTTGGCTTTATTGAGAAAATTCTATAGTTTGTAAGATATTTCGTCTGAAATTACTTGCATTTCGGCAATTTTAACCAATCGCTGACGTCCATTTCGGTAAATAACATTCTGTGCATAATGAATATGTCCCTCCTTTAAGAAACAGATTGGGTTTATTTACATTTGTGAAGAAAAAGATACCCTTCCCCCACCCCTAACCCTAAATCTAAAATAGATTGAAACAATCTCAAACACATACAGGGTGTTCGGGCTAAATTTGACGATTTTTATGTCTCCTTTTTTCAGGTACATCTTGATATATTAGTGGAGGAGAGCATAAAGATGAAAGTTGTACGAGGGGAAGTCAAAAGTTATTCGCACTTTCGCCGTAACATATCTTTATTAGTGTCACACTGCCTTCTGCGCATGCGTGCTTATAGTTGGTACTCTTATGGTCATGTGATCGAAGTTTAAGCCTGATGACGCCATTTTTCTTTCAGGCTTTACAGCGTAAGCATGGCCGCTCCACCACCAATGTGCACCAAAACAGAACAAAGAACAGCGATCCGAGAGATTGGCAATGGTGAACCGGTTCCCTATTATCATCTCTTGAGCTTGCTGAATCTTTTCGCGATGGTGGAGGCTGACGAGCGTCCTGCTTCCTCTTCATGCGCCTCACTTGTCCAGCCACTTTTAAACTTCTCGATCTATTCATACACACTTCTACACGGTGTGTGCACTGTCCCCGTATTATGCTAAAAGCCTCCGATGGATTTCAGCATCTGACAGACCTTCCAGCCAGAGAAATCGGATCAGTTCTTTGTTCTTCTTTGGTGCCCATTGCTAGTGGAGCGGCCATGCTTTCACTGTAAAGCCAGAAAGAAAAATGGTGCGATCAGGCTCAAACTTCGATCATGTGACCTCAATAGTACCAACTATCAGCGCGCTTGCGCAGAAGGCAGTGTGACAATAATAAAGATGTGTTATGGCGAAAGAACGAATAATTTTTGACTTCCCCTCGTAGTTGAGAAAAAGCTGACATGGAGGACTCTAAATATTGGAAAAGAGTTATCTGTAATCACGATGATTCGCCCCAGGTGTGAAAATGCCGACATCATGACTGTTGTTCAATGCTCTGTGAACAACACTGTAAAGTCTGTAGGACATCGTGAAAACCAAGTTCGCCCAAAGTGTGATGGTATTTTGGGTGTGCCTCCAGTGAGGGTGACATCATGCCGTCCCATATCTTTAAACAGGGTTTTCGGCTCAATTCAAACGGATATGTGAAGCTGCTGGAGAAGGTTGCTGCTCGGAGGCCGTGTGTGTGTGTGGCAGCAGGATCCGGCTTTTTGCCGTATCTCTGAAAAGAGTCAGAAATGGCTGTCGGAGAATTTCTACGACTTTACTAGTCCCAATTTCTGGCTCCTTAATTCCTCCCGATTGTAATCCTATGGGTTACTATGGTTACTATGTGGTGGTGGTGGGGGGGGGGGCAATTGACAGAGATACCAACTGCTCTGCTAACAACACCAAGGTCAAGGTCAAGGAGCAAAATCAATGAGGTGTTCAAAGATCTTCTCCCCCAGGAAACATTTGCCAGATTCCGGGGCCGTCTTGTGGTCATCGGGGAAGCCGAGGGCGGCTACTTTGAGTAGCCATAATCTAGTTTTTGATTGTTTAAAATACTTTTATTTTGGGAAAGGATAATGTGTTTTCTTTTTCTTTTGTGCAAACTGCCAAATTTAGCCCCCTTCCCCCCGTATACACAAGTAAATATAAACGATGAAGGTTTTTAAAAAAGGAAAATTCAGATAAATATATGATCGTTCTTAGCTTTATGCACAAACTGCCTAAAAGTGCGAACTACGAACGAAAGCTTTTTGATTAAAACCCACAACTAGACGCAGTTTGTCAAGATTTCACACTTTTTAGAAATTATTAATTTCAGACCATGAATTTACAGAGGAAGTCAGTGAAATCACCTGATATCCATTGCCTTCCTAATAACATTAGTTCTAACACTAAATATCATTAAAAAATTTATTTTCCCTTTTCTCCTTCCTTCTTTTCGTCTTTTATCTTTCCCCCCTCTATTCTGATGACACAATTTGATTTTCAGTTTCCCGTTTCTATTTCCCTCTAATCAATATCCAAACCTTTTTCTTCATCTTCCCACTTCTCTTCCTTAGATTCATCCATCGATTTGTTGACTGCATCCTTTCTTCTTTTTAACCCCTTTTTTTCTCATCCAATCTCATCTACTTTTGCCTTTGTTTTTTTCCCCCTCAAAATAACTTTGATTCCGCCGTATCTTCCTCGATGCCCTAATTTTCTCTTCAATTATTTATTAACTCCAGATACAAAGCGATTTTGCAGACAATCTCCTTCATTAACTCTACAAAATATACCGATTTTCTTACGATACATTGTTTCTTCAGATTTCCATCCTTTTTTTTTTACAGAGGTGTCTGCACTAACTTCAAAGGTATCGTTGGGATGCTGCTTGCCGCCATTTCTTCGCTACTGATGCTACTCCAAGTAGTTGCAACCTTCTCCTTCGCAGTCAATAACGGCAACTTTTAAACCCACAACTGCAGCTAAGGAAATAAACGAAACTGATACTTTATCCCCGCCACTGCCAATCGATCCTCGCCGTAGCGTTTCAACATTCCCCCGTTACTCTTTCACACTTTGCTTTAAATTAACAACAGTTTAATGTATTCACTGTTGAGAACACGTTTAAAGGCGGCGTAGACACACTATTAAGCCGGGTCGCCATGTAACTCACAGAATACTTACTAATGAGGTCGCCATGTAACCCCGTCTCGATTCAGTGAGGTTGTAGCGGGGGCGCAGGGATTTATGCCGGGTGTTAAAAGGCTAAAACGTATTGATAGACGGACAGGCACAGGTGTCTTCCTCTAGTGGGGTACATGTCTACCCTACATTATATAAGGGTGGATGGAGAGGTAGCTGGAAAGTAGACAGCGATGAAGTGCCAGTGTACTTTCAAGACAGAAGAGGACGAGTATGAGAGAGAATGCAGGCAAAGAAAGGGCGGAGGGTAAGTTCAGTAGAGTGTAAGAAGGGATTGATGGGTCTAGAGGGGAATGTAGTGAGTGGGACAAGGATGGAGATATGGGGGCGGATGGTATCAGTATATAATGGGGGTGGGGGAGGCGAATGAAAAGTTGTGGCTGGGGAAGGAGGGGGTGTTAAGTGATGGCATAGAAAGCGTGGAGGGCGGCTGTGTAATGAAAGCCTGTAAGATAGATGAGAATATAGGGAGATGATGTGCAAGGAGAGAAAGTGAGGGGGACGAGAGAGATGTACAGTGGTAGAGATGGCTGTCAGAGGTACATAGGGGTGGTTATAGTGAGTGGGGACCAAAAGTAGAATAGGTCATCGACGTCAGATGTTTGAGGGTGTTGAGAATGGTAGCAAGGTGAGATGTTAAAGGTGAGATATGGCAGTCCTGGGATGAGTTCAGCGAAGAAGGAGAGATAACCGAAGGACATGGAATTGTCTTCATCTTTCAATATCTGCTCATTTATCGTATTTCAATTACAACCTAATGTTTGTTTATTAATGCCAGATTAGTCTTCCTTAAGCAGACTTGCAATCGAAGTCTTTCCAGACGTGGCAATCCTGTTTTGGGACAAAGTGTGTCTTAGACTACATTATATAATAGGTCTTTCATTCTTCAAGACAGCCAATATCATATGAGTATTATGATGCTGCTATTTCTAGCATTTAAAGCGTCCACATACAAACTTCCTCGCTGGTTCTTTACTTAGTCTTTAAAGGGAAAATGAGATTTAATAATATTCAGGCTCCTTCAAGGAGATAATTTGTGTAAATGAAGGGAATTGTTTAACTTTTAAAATGTGATAACGAAAGAACAGTGCCAAACCGCTTCCACAGAGAGGTACGGATGCCTTGGAGTGTTTATTTTAGTGACCGTATTTGAAGACATAAAAGATAGACGGGCGTATAAAACGCATCCCGGTTTCAGCAGTGCATAGTCAAACAATATAAAGTGTTTGCAGTGCATTAAAACTTATGGGAGGCCTAACTCTGTACATGGGATCCGGAGGAATATTTTGTATCTTCTTTCTTTTATATTTTGAAAAAAAAAAAACAAACATTTTATATATTCTGTCAAATATGGTAATAATATCTAATGGAAGCTGAGCTAAATGGTCAGATCACTTCAAATGCCTTCTTCTGTCTGTTATATTTTCATACCAAAATACAGGCAGAACATTCTCGAAGATTTTATCATTTCGTTATAAGTTTTAATTTTAAATCTTTACCAAAGATAGTTTTAATACACGTCAAGGGCTCTGACCTCGTTAAAAACACCAATATTTTCCTTACTTTTTCATTTTCTGTCGTTCTATTTCCTCTTTCTTAAATACCATTGGAAACAGCAATTGATAAATATGTAGCAAGCATATGGTTTCCATCCAATACCTCACACTTTCTATACATATACTCAAAAATCAGTCTACCGTGGTAAAAACAGTTGGTTAGCATCTGGCATAACAAAGGGTTATATAGAAAACACAAATGAATCCATAATTGATAAAAAAAAAAGTTTATTAACCAAAATCATCAAATACACCTTCATCCCATTTTGAGATTAGACACAAAATTCTGATAATATGGCAAATATTATGGAACTTCAGTTCAAAAGCAGTAAATATTGCTTCTTATGCAATAATCAAGTCAGCCAATGAAACGTAAGGAAGAAACAGTCAAGCACTACAGCTGTTTCAGAAGGGGCACTGGGTGCATATGTAACATTACAAATGTTTCATGGCTGTACGGTGTCTTTTCTCATCGGGTACATGCAGCTATTCTGTGGGGGACTTACAGACATGATTATATAATATGTGCACATGTGTGTGTGGGGGGGAATTATGCAGATTGTGGTCAATGGCTTGTTAGTATCTAGCATATGAATGGCTTGGATAGAACACACGTAGCAAAGACTGAACGATCAATAAAATCAATATATAAGACTCACTTTGACTGAATCACAAGTGATACACAACTCCAAGTTCATGAGCAACTCGCATCGCACAATATGTGATAAATAAGCGTACGAATATGTAACGTACGATAAACGATGCTAAATTGATTTCTATAATAAGTAGCCATGTAGCTGATGAGAAGGTAGATTACAGGTACATTAGGATGTAATTACACCTTTAATTGACTGGATTTTCTGCTTTCGAAACATGCGGTACTGAAGTGTGAATATTCATTCTTATTAATCGCACACACTCATGCACGGCAGAAGTAAATAGACACTCTTATAATAGTCAAAATTTATTTAAATTATTTATTCAATTTATTTATTAATTGTTATAGTGTGAATATCTAATATTTAGTAGACATAACTTTTGCATTTTTCAGTGCAAGGACCCTATTAAGCATGCTACTGTTCTGAAGATGAATATTCTCTTGAGGAATTTCTTGCCAAATTTCATGCAGTAATCTCGAAAGTTCTGACTTTGAAAATGCTTTCTTGTTCTTTTTACGAATTTTCCTCTCCATTTTACCCCAGACGTATTCAAAACGGTTCATATCTGGTGACTGGCTTGGCCATGGAAGCTTTTTAATGCCATTCTCTTCAAACCAATCATGGGTCTTTCTAGCCGTGTGACAAGGAGCCCTATCTTCCATAAATAGTCTTCTTTAATCATTTCACCGCTGGAGAAGATTGGAAGGAGTCCTTTCGGCAATAAGGACACAAATTTATCTGAGCTTATGTTTCCTTCACACTCCACCAACTCTGATTGACCACTACTCAAAATTGCAACCCAGACTATCACAGAATAGCTGTCGTATTTCATTGTTGGCTGCAATCTTTTCACGTCAAATTCTTGATCACAGACTCTCCAAACCGACACTCAACCACTGTCAGAAAATTCAGCAGATTTGGACTCAATACAGAATAGGACAGTGTTCAAAATGCTGGTGACCTCTCCACCATTTCACTGGCCCATTCTTTCCTCTGCTTGACATTGGCCGGTTGAAGAAGTGGCTTCCTTCTTGCTACTCTGCCATAGTAACCAAGTTTGTGGAGACACCTGACAGCTGTTCTGGGACTGACGTCAACTTGTTCTGCTATGTCAGAGGCCCCGCAATGAGGATTATCCTCCACATTTCTCTTAAAGCGAAGAGTCCTGTCAAAGGTCCCTGGTCAAGGTGATGTGGACTCCTTCCCCTCTCTGGTGAATTACACAATCACTCTATTAACTGTAGAAAGTGGGATCTCAAGGTTTTCTGCGATTTTACACTAAGTTCACCTTCAGATTTACCCACAATATGGCCTTTTCGAAATTTGGACAGTGCCAAGGCTTCTTTTGTACGTGGCATGATTGAACAGTCACATTTAGAACCTGAAACAGAAAAATGTCAATTAATAAGAAATATAAACCTTTTCAAGTTGAAATAAACAAAACAATGTTTTATGAGGTGTCTACTTACTTCTGCCATGTGTGTACACACACACACACACACACACACACACACACACACACACACACACACACACACACATACACACACACCATTCTCATCATCAACAACATTTAAAGTGCATTTTCCATGCTGGCATGGGTTGGACAGTTTGAGAGGATCCAGCAAGCCGTTGCACGGTGACGAGCTCCAATGTCAGCTTTGTCGTGATTTCTACGGCTGGCTGCCCTTCCTAACACCAACCGCTTTGCAGAGTGGTGTGCTGGGTGCCTTCCTGGTGAGGCTGCCAAGTATTTTGCAAGGCAAGGAAAGAACAGGGAGAAGGGAAAGAGAGGAGGGATAGAAGGGTACAGTTTCATAAGAGTGTGAAGGGAGATGGTTAATAGGGGGGAATGGAGCGAATGCTAGTGAGATCTGCAGGAGTATATGGTAAGTGAAGTGTTGTGGTAGATATAAGAGGGCATCATTAAGAGTTTTAAGAACAGAGGATAAATATAGTAGAGGGGGGAGGGAGAGTAATGGACGAAATAAAATGGACAGAGATGATGGTAAGGAATGGAAGTGGTTGCTGGCAAGTGGGAAAGGAAGCTAAGCAGGAGGGAGAGGATGCTTTATGCACAGGGGATTACAGCAGGTGAGAAGTACCATATAGAAATGACAGGTGTCAGGAATGAGATGCAAGGAAGAGGTTGAGGCAGGGCCCCACGGGTACAAGCATAAGCAAGGTGGTTTTGGATATCATTTCTATGATGAACAGGTCTTCTTGACCATAGCAAATCGCTAATCATCTCAATCCGTTGTCATCTCCTCCATAAGGTTCAGCATCTTAGGATCAGCCTTCAGTACTTCATCCCATGTTGTCCGGTGTCTCCATCTTCCATGAGTTCCATCCATTTTAAGTGACCAGTGCTTCTTTGTGCAGCTGCCTTCATTCATACACACCACACAATAATAATAGTAATAATAATAATAAATAATAACATCGAAAAATGGCTTAGGAATGAGAACCCAGGTTCGAAATTTCCCCCAAGACACCTGATGAAGGCTGGAGGGTATATCAGCCGAAACATTGTGTTAACAACAAACAAAATGAGGACAAAACCCGTCAAATGTAATTAATGTAAATAATGTACATAATTCCTCATCTCTTAAATATAGAACTGTATTTCTCCATCTTACTCTTATTCTAGCAACTACACTTTCACAACACCCTCTTCCACTGCTAATTAGGTAATCAAAGTAACAGAAATTATCTTCTACCTCTTGGGAGTCTCCAGAGCATTTCAGACAAACAATTTCCTGTGAATTTATGGCACCTTTGCATTTTCCACATCCAAACATTACTTTCTCCGTTAACCTTCCTCTGATTACTGTCGACAGCCCACTTACTGCAGTATTTGTCCTGAGATAGTATCTCTTGTGGACTTGCTGTTTTAAAGACACAATAAATATCGGAGGGAGATGAAAATTTGCCCCCATCGGTGGCCAGCGAGAACGCGAGAGATAAATTTCTCAGATCTTTTCTGTTTGACTGCCACTTATCAATTTCTTCAATTTTATTCAAATTGATTTCATATTTGGTGTGTTAATGTAGTTTTGTATGGTAATTATTGACATGAAATTAATTCTCACCCTAAATCAATAAATAAAGAGTTTATAACTTTTAAAGTTTGCAAATGTTGGGTAATCTTAGCCAATTGAAAGCTACAGAGATATAGGTGTCTGTTTCCATAGTAACAAGCCAAGCTGTTACTAAGCTGTTTACCAGGTGCTCTTTTTGTCGCTTATAAATTGCTTAACGCACATGAGGTATAAGGTGGTCATGAGATGTACTAAAAATAACAGCTAAATAGACCTTAAATCACGCACCAAACTTTTTTTTGCAAAATCGCATGAATCCCCGTGTGCAGAATACAATTCATTAAATTTTTTTGAAAATTCCAAAGAATAACAAAGTTATATGGTGTGTGTAAAACAGAATTCTGCCAATATTTCATTTGTTTACAGTTTGATATTAAAACACGTGCTATCGTCGCAATGCAGTCACACAAAATGACAGCTCCCAAATCCTGTTTTCTGACTGGGTAAAACGATCAAACTTTAAGCCTCTCTGTAACTTTTTTCAAAATTTTTCTGGAACAAGTGAATTAACCTTGAGATTCAGCATGAAAAATTACATCAATACACAAAATTTGAAAATTTTCACTTATTTTTAGAATCTCAAAAAGTACAGCCAAACTGAAAAGTTCCCAATTTCGGCTTTTTGGAGGCCTTTTCGATGGTATTTGCAACCAGCCACATGTTTGGATGACAGTTCGTTGTCTCCAATGTAGGGGGGGAGGGGATTAAATAAAACATTAACTGATGTTGCAAATAGCCGTCCCTTGGTATA
This sequence comes from Octopus sinensis, assembly GCF_006345805.1. Lineage (NCBI taxonomy): Eukaryota > Metazoa > Mollusca > Cephalopoda > Octopoda > Octopodidae > Octopus > Octopus sinensis. Next base: position 11,692,980 of record NC_042999.1, on the reverse strand, counting down.
AAAACCTGATTACGTAATTGAAGCAGTAATAAATTAAACAGCCATTTGTAATGATGAAGAAGAAGAAGAAGAAGAAGAAGAAGAAGAAGAAGAAGAGGTAGAAGAAGAAGAAGAAGAAGAAGAAGAAGAAGAAGAAGAAGAAGAAGAAGAAGAAGAAGAAGAAGAAGAAGGGAAAATAAGCAGTCACTAAGTTGAGAAACAGAAAAAGGAAAAGAAAGATAAATAAACGAAAGGAGGAGGAGGAGGAGGGGAGAGTCGGTGGTTAACATTTGGGCTTTTGATGCCGAGTTCCTTGTTGTTGAGTGAGTTTGTGCGAGGAGGAGGAGGAAGTGGCATAGGTTAGAAACATATGCAGTGGGTGCATCGGGTCGTCACAAGCTGAGATGATTTGCTTTTAGTTGCGAACAGAAGAGAGAAAGGTGAAATACAGATTTAAAAGTCATTAAATATTTTAGAGGAGGATCTTGAGAGGGTTTCTCTGATGACCTACAACTTAGCTCAAGAGCAATTTGCTAGCTTTTTAAACATATGGCTGGCAAATTGTTACGCTAATACACACATACGAAAATAAACACACACACACACATATACATACATACACATACATACATACAGACATACATAGACATACATACATGTATACACACATACACACACACATACATACACACACACATACATACATACACACACACACATACATACACACACATACATACGTATACACACACACACATACATACATACATGCATTCACAATTGTTTACTATCTCTTTCCATCTGTGAATGTCTCTGTGTATCTGCGTATATATGAGCGCGTGTGTGCCTGTGTGTGTCTGTGTACGTGTGTGTAAATTCTTACGTAATCATGCAAGCTTCAGATTGTACAAAAGACCGACGTTGCGTTGTGGTGTTCATACCTTTTCTAAAAGGCATATATTATTATTTTGCATGTCTGCCGGCATTTCTTCCGACTCATTTCGAAGTCTCACGGAAGTCGATTTTGCTTTTCATCCTTTCGAGATCGACAAAATAAAGAATCAATCATGTTCTGGAGGGGATTGGGTCATCAGAAAGCAGACGCACAATCGATGGGAAACCAAAGGGCAAAATGTGTTGATTTAAAATTTTTTTAAAATTTTGGCAGTGGGAGGCAAACATGGAGAGGAACGTTTGTAAAATGCATGTACAGATAAAAGGCATTGAGCCATAAATGGTTGAGGATGACAGATTAAGGCCAAACAGCATTAATACTTTTCTATTTCTAAGAGAAGAATCCATGTCATTTTGGGTTCAAATCCCATAGAGGTTTCGTTTTCTTTTCACGCTTCATGGTCAATAAATAAAATTCCATTCAGGTTAAGGGACTTTCAGAATTATCAAACTATGAAAAGAGCTGATACCTTGTGGTATTTATTTGTTTTGGGTCATTGCATTCTGAGTTCAAATCCTTCCGTGGCTTACGCACAAGAAGAGTAGACTAAATCATTTACCCTGTTTAACCCCTCATATTGTCCCTGGGGAGTCTTCAGCATTAGGGGTCGTTTCCCCAATTTGAGGTTAACTTCCTTTCTTCTTCCCAAAACTCTCAGAACCCCTATAAAGGGTCAAGATTATGACCGTTCTTTTGAACAAAATGGTAAAAAAAATGTCAACTGTCAATTTGCTTCAGCCATTGGACTGGAGCCAAGCTGGAGCACCGGTTTGTATAATAATGAATCACAATGAATAGTGAAAAGTCAAAAAGAAAACAAGAACAACAGAAACGAATAAAAGACAAAATAATTAAAATCAAAGAACATCAAATGTTTAAAGTTGAAAAGTGTTACACCCAGGAAGAAGAAGAAGAAGATGAAGAAGATGAAGAAAATGAAGAAGAAGAAGATGAAGAAGATGAAGAAGAAGATGAAGATGAAGAAGAGATTAGGTGATAAACGTTAATTAGAAAGAGAGGGGAGGGGGAGAAGGGTAAGAGATGGGGAGAGGAGAGGGAGGGAGATAAATAGATTAGGGGGTAAGAGAGAGAAAGAGACAGGGGCAGAGAGAAGAGAAAGAGAGAGAGAGAGAAAGTAAAAGACAGATTAAAGAGTGAAAGAGATTAGATTTTTTTTCTCTTTGAAATGTTTGATTGGTTTAGGGTTTGTGTGGTTAAGAAGTTGGCTTCTTCCCAACCATGTGGTCTTGTCTTCAGTCCCACTGAGTGGCACCTTGGGCAAGTGTCTCCTACTATCGCCCAGTGTTGACCACAGCATGGTGCGTGAATGAATTTGGTAGACGTAAACTGAGGAAGCGCATGCACACACTCTCGTCTCGACATCTCGTGATGGTTACAAACAAGCGTCACCGTCATACAATATTCTGCGTAAACATGTCTGGCCAAAGAGAAATATTATTTTGCTTCAAAACAGACGAGGAGGCAACTGGAACGGCATCTGGCCATAGAACAGTTGCACCAACGAATTCCATCCAAGCCATGCAAGCTTGGAAAAGTGGACGTTAAATGAAGATGATGACGATGATGATGATGATGCAGTTGTGATTCTAAGAGAATTGTAGTTTTAATGAAAATAATTTACAAATTGTACAAAGCTTGACTCTATTTTTAATGACATTTAAATTTAGTTGTCAAATGTGTTGCATTAAAAGTGTAACTTGAAGTATTTTACTTTTGTTTTATGTTCTGTTCCTCTGCAGACTTTTATTTTCGTGTGTTTGGGTGGGGAATGAGAGAAATTTAAATAAATACATTTAAAGGAAAAACAAATTCAATGATTTTTATCTAAAATTTTAACAGATGATTAACCCAATGAAGGAATTTCTGATGACTGTTCCCACTCTTACTTTAGTGTGTGTGTGTGTGTGTGTGGGTGGGTACAGGGGTTAGACAAAATAATGGAAACAACTTTTTATTTAACTCTATTTTTTTTATTTAACTCATAATGATCCGTTCAAAACTGTTCTAGTCTGCATATACATGCCTTGTACTTCGCATGCCTTGTACTTTGCATGCCTTGTACTTTGCAATAGAACCCAGTCTTTTCCGCTGTTTTAGCGGGTATTTATTTTTAAATAAGTTAAAATGTGCGATATATCTGATTTTTTGAAGAGAACAAATTGTTAGAGCACAAATGACCAGAGCTTCAGTCACTGAATTGTTTGATGTCATGAGAAATACAGTCTCTAAAATCAGTTTGGCATTCCAAAACCAAGGTAAAATCAGCTCTAGAAATCATGATTCTGGGTGGAAAGCAAAGCTCACAGAGAGGAATTGCAGAATAACAAAATGCATGTGTCAAAAAACAGCAGCAGCTAAAGTGAGAGCAAAGCTAAAGCACCGTTTTGCCAACCGTTTGTTGATCAAAAGCATTCATTGCAATCTTCATAAAATTGGACTCCATGGGAGGGCTGTAATTGCTAAAACTCTCCTGATAAGCAGGAAACAATGGCGTTTAGACAATCAGATGCAGTCAATGGTGCAATGGAACAATGCCATGTTCTGCTGAAGAATCATCATTCACTCTTTTTCCCACTTTGAGGTGACTTTATGTCTAGAGACAGACCAAAGAACCTTCAACCCTAATTGTTTGGTCCCTGTCGTGAGCATAGGGTGGCTCTGTGATGATTTCAGCAGCCATATCATAGAGTTCACTCGGTCCTTTAGTCGCTGGTACAAACAATGTTCCTTGATAGTAGTGCGATCTTCCGGGATGGTAACACACTGATTCACTCAGATAATATTATTCAAAATCGTTAAGATGAGTGCAAAAGTGAGGGATACCACTGGGATTGGTCCTCACAATCACTGGATCCCAATAGAATCGAACATTTATGGTGTGTTTTGGTGCAGCAAATGATGAACCACTTCCATCCACCATCATCGCTGAAAGAAGCTTTTACGACAGCTCAAAATCCTCATCGAAAGCATTGAAAACCTGAAAATATTAAAGTCAATTCCTGAATATATTAAAGCTCGGGCTGATTGCAAGGTGGACCATCTTGGGAGTGAATAATTATTAGGCACAAAGCCCAAAACTTTTATGGAGGGGTTCGATATAAGCTGGGTCTTATTGTATTCACTCTGAAAGGACAAAAGGCAAAGTCGACATCGGTTGTAATTCGGTTTTAAGTATTAAAGAATTCTATTTAACAAAGTGTTTCAGATGTTCTTCTGATCCCTGTAAGCATTTATACAAAGAGTGAGAGAGAGGGAGGGAGGAAAGGGTGATGGAAAGTGAGGGAGGGAGAGAGATCAATTACAATGGTGATAGATGCAGTAGCACAACACACACCCACACTCACACCTATCTTTTACTTGTTTCAGTCATTAGACTGTGGCCATGCTGGGGCACCGCCTCAAAGAATTTTAGTCAAATGAATTGATCCCTGTACTATTTTTTAAATAGCCTGGTACTTATTCTATCGGTCTCTATTTCCGAACTGCTAAGTTGCAGGGATGTAAACACACTAGCACCGGTTGCCAAGAGGTGGTGGGACACACACACACACACACACATCAACCCTAAAAAGACGAAAAGTAAAAATTTGGCTTCCATACGATTTGAATTCAAAAGACCAAGAGTCAGAGCAATTAATTAGATATGATGTTTCACAATTAACTTCAAATGAAACTTATTAGTATGCCTGTGTAGATGTATATTTCAAATTTCATTTGAGGTTAATTAAAAATACCTTAATTAACATATTAACCAATTGAAAGTGGTTGTATGTGGGTGTATATATATATATATATAGGTGTGTATGTGTAGTTGTGTGTGTACACACACACTTACATACATACATAAATATACATACATACATATAGACACACACATTATATATTTTATATATATATATATATATATATATATATATATACATGCATACATATATACATCTATATATATTATATATATATATATATATTAATATATATATATATATATATATATATATATATATATATATTGCCGATCTCTCTCTCTCTCTTTCTCTCTCTCTATATATATACATACATAAAAAACTTTTATATGTATATTTCAAATATATATATATACATATACATACACATACACACACACATATATATACATACATACATACATATACACACATACATATATATACATACATACATACATATATATATATATATATATATATATATATATATATACACACACACACACACACACCACTATTTGCGTTGAACGTGTTTGCGTAGGTAAGTGTGAGTGTGTGTATGTGTATGCGTGTGAATATTATAGATGTATTTCCGTTTTCTTACGCGCCTTTTGACATTTCTGGAAATCTTAAGCAGTTTGATGCAGGAAATGTCAACCAAAAGATATTCTTTACAAAGCATAAAACAACGTATCTGATATTTATAACAAGCAAAAACTGAAAAAATTTACTCGTTCAACCCCCCCTCCCACCCCCCGCGATGCTCTTCGCTCCTCCACCACTGCCACCACCACTATTACGATGCTTCTTCACCTCAGCCTCCACCACCACCACCACCACCATCGCCGCCGCCGCCGCCGTTCCTCTTCTTCATAACTGCTTTCTCTGTGGCTCTCCTCCTCTTCCTCCTCCTCCGGCTGCCATCACCTTTTATTGCCGCCGCCATTCCCTTCCCCTTCTGTCTTTAACAGCTGTTAGACATTCATCGAAACAACCCTGAATAACTGACTTGAATGTGAGGAAGTAGGGAAGAGGGTACCCTACCAACATCGTACCCCATTTTTGTGCCCGGCAAATTCATCTGTCAAGAATGACCCCCCTCCCTCCCTACCCATCTCCACACACACACACACACACACTCCTCTTGACAAATTCAGACATGAAGATACACACACACACACACACAAACAAAATAACAAAAAGAACAATAGGAAAATGTATCAACAATGACTGAATTGGGGGTTTTATTTCTTATTTCATATTATGTTGACATAGAGACAAAAATTAGAAATGACGGTGACACGTTTGTAAGTCGCAGCTGGCCGACTGAGGCTTGAAGGTAAGGAATGAAAGGGATCCATAGGACAGCCTCCCTTCCCAGTATTCATTTACGTCCAGATATTTTTACCCCAATTGTTAACCCTTATGATAACAACCTGCCTGAGATTTCCTTGGGGGTCTTCTGAATATTAATGTAAATAATAATAAAATGGACACTTTAATAAATGTCAATTTCTGTAAAAATTAAATCTGACCATCATAAGTTTAGGTAAAAAAAAAAACACTTCTTGTTAAGCTGTGTTCTAAGAGAGAAAGTTCATGTTTTAGTTGTTTCCCATCATTGGTCAGTTCAATCACAGCTGGCTTTTGGTTCAAACAATAACAAGAACACTTGAAAATAGTTGTTTTATGAAAGCCCTGTTCCCCCCCCCCCCATCATTGATGCTTTCAAAATGAATTAAAAAATACATAGTAATTTAGTGGATGTATCTATATATATATTTAAGAGAGTTTGTATGTGTGTATGTTCCTTATATATTCGAAAACTGAGTTGCTGGTTTTGACGTATGGGGTATCAAAATAGTCAATAATGGTTTGGTTACCAAATAAACTTTATTTTCATTTACATATTTTCTCCATTATTTCAACAACCAGCTTTAGTCATTTGAAAGTGAAAGTAGTTTCAAACTTTCAATTTCAACCAAAATTAGAAAGTATTGCATTACGAGAGAATGATGAAGTGTGAATAATGAAAGTAATGTTTCTCCAAATTACTCCCATTTGTACTTCAATAAAGAAAGTTGTTGTTTATCTATATGTATTGGGTCATCCCATAAGTAATGTGGTTTTTTTCATCAGTTGCACGAGCTAAAGGTTGGAGGGGCACGGGATAAACTATGTGCATCAATTTTCTATAAAAGCAGGTGGTAATTTTACCTTGTCCTTATTCTTAGTGCAAGTTTTGAAGAGTATATATAAAGAGAGAGAGAGAGAGAGCTGGGTATACAGTCATCGGAGAGATAGTTCTAAGGCCTGGTCTAACTGGATTTGGACCCTCCCACCAATAGTTATATATATATATCTATATATATATATATATATATATATATATATATTATATATATATATATATATATATATATATATACACACATACATATATAATACATTAAAAGTGAAATTCAATCTTGCTTGCAATGTTACACAATGAAACTGGTGCATAATGGGAAAATACTTTGAAAGTAAAGTGCCCCTGAAATGTGAATACGAACGGAATAAAACAAGTTTCATAGAAATTGGGCCAGTAGTTGAGATATTCAGGGTTTTGGGGTATAAATACCCAAAATGGTACAAATGAGAAAATACTCCAAAAATAACTTAACCCTGAAAGGGAAGAAACTCTAACCTTTCCATTAGACACATTATGATGGGCAAAATATTTTTAAGTGAAAATGATCCATCCATGACCTCCGTGTGAAATAGCTTTTCCCATAGGTATCTTTCAAGTGCATTAAATGCATCTCACCTCCAAAGATTTGGCTGATATTTCTAGCATGCCCTGCTACCATGTAACAGTTATTTGCGATAAAGGACCCAAAATACCTGTTATGCAAGAAATAGCAGCCAAATCTTTCCTTTCCTGGGGAAAGGGGCCATTTACATGTGATTTCGATGTTGAAAGCATTCGAAATAACATGGAAAAGAAAAAAAGACCCATGAAACAAAACTCTGTGGCTAGGAAATTCAGACTTCCCCGGTAACCCAATGGGTCATGGGTAGTCTAGTATATATATGTATATGTGCTCCAGCATGGCCACAGTCAAATGACTAAAACTAGTAAAAGAATATGCACACACACACACACACATCGCATACGTAAAGGCAGCATGGGTTAGGGGTTAGGGGTATTTGGATCATAAAGTCATGAGTTCAATATCCAGCAGAACATTGAATCCTTGAGCAAGACACTGTATTCCACATTGCTCCAGTCCACTCAGATGGCAGAATGAATTGTACCTGTAATTGAAAGGGGGCCAGCCTTGTCCCTTTCTATGTCACACTCAATCTCCCTCAGAACTACTTTAAGGGTACGTGTATCCGTGGAACACTCAGCCACTTGCACACTAATTTCACGAGCAGTCTTTTCTGTTGATGGGAACAACTGTGACACTTGTTGTCATAAATGATGGAGAGCTACCTTTTGGGATGTAGCCAGTCCACTTATGCCTACCTTTCCTTCTTTGGACACAAAACTCTGCTTGTGAAGACCTGTTGAGGCAAGTGAAATCGAAATCGATCAAAAATCAATGGAAATTGTAGTTGTGATACCAGTGCCAGTGGCACGTAAAGGAACCATCCGAATGTGGCCGTTGCCAGCGCCGCCTTGTCTGGCCTCCATGCCGGTGGCACATAAAAAGCACCAACCGATCATGGCCATTGCCAGACTCCCCTGGCACGTAAAAAGTACCCACTACACTCACGGAGTGGTTGGCATTAGGAAGGGCATCCAGCTGTAGAAACACTGCCAGATCAAACTGGAGCCTGGTGCAGCCTCCTGGCTTCCCAGACCCCAGTCAAACCATCCAACCCATGCTAGCATGGAAAGCGGACGTTATATGAAGATAATGATGATGATGATGAGATATATGGGTAACAAAAGCAGTATTACTTTAACGCAGCCATCTACGTATCATACTTACAGCATATACAACATTGATAGCCTAATTAACTGTGAAATTCATTTCAAGATTGTATTTCTTAGGGATGTTTAGTGTTAAAAACACAGGAATATATGAGTAGCAGTTGAAAATCGTCAGGCAACGGTGGTGACATTTCCACCTCTTTGGGTTGAGTATCCACCAGCAACTGCAGGCTAAGCCAAAATTAACTGCTAAGAGTCATTGAAATATCACAGACATTGCAATTAGCTGGCAGCCTGTGTAAACATTGCTTTATTTCATGTGATACACTGATGGCTGTGTGTATGTGTTCTTCTTGTGTTGTATTTGTTATCGTGTAACATTTTCTGTTTTCTCATTCTTTTTTTTTTGTGTCTGTGTGTTGTCACACATATTTGCTTGCTTTCTTCCCAAAATTTAATGCTCTTAGCTTAGATTTTTGGGGCCTACCAGTTTTGAACGGTCTCAAGTGTAACAGGCTGAAACTGTAATGATGATTGGAAGCTTGACTGATGAAAGAAAGCCATGAACGTTCCATCCTGGTTTTTCCTGTCTTTGTATCATCTATCTGTCCGTATGTTTTTGTATTGTTGTCTGTTACTTCCATATTCCATTTTTTGGAGATATATATATATATATATATATATATATATATAAATACATACATATATGTATGTATATATATTTGAAAGTCTTTGTGCAAATTACTGAATACAGTTTTTAAGTCTAAAGGGGAGCACCAGGCTCCAATGTGATCTGGTAGAGTTTCTACAGCTGGATGCTCTTCCTAATGACAACCACTCCAAGAGTGTAGTGGGTGCTTTTTACGTGCCACCGGCATGAGGGCCAGTCTAGCGGCACTGGCAACGACCATGCTCGAATGTTGTTTTTCATGTGCCAATAAGGCGACACTGGCAACGATCATGCTGGAATGGTGCTTTTCACATGTCACCGGCACAGGAGCCAATCCATGGCCCTGGCAATGATCACGTTTGGATGTGCTTTTAATGTTTCACTGGCACAAGTGCCAATCAGGTGGTACTGTCATCAGCCACGTCAGCGATTTTGGTTTGTTTACACTTGCCTCAATAGGTCTTTGCAAGCAAAGTTCTTTGTCCAATGAATGAGGGGTATTCATAAGTGGCCTGGTTACACCCCATGTTTGAATGTGCTTTTAATGTCCCACTGGCATGAGTGCCAATCAGGCAGTACTGTCATTGGCCACGTCAACAATTCTGATTTTGATTTTGATTTCACTTGCCTCAATAGGTCTTCAGAAGCAAGGTTGATTGTCCAATGAATGAGGGGTATTCATAAATGGGCTGGTTACACCCACTGGCATAGGCCATGGGCTATGGTCTCACTTGGCTTGTTGGGTTTTCTCAAGCATAGCATATCTCCAAAGGTCCCGGTCACTAGTCATTGTCTCGGTAAGGCCTAATGTTTGAAGGTCGTGCTTTACCACCTCATCCCAGGTTTTCCTGGGTCTACTTCTTCCACAGGTTCCCTCAATTGCTAGGGTGTGACACTTTTTCATACCACTGTTCTCATTCATTCGCAACACATGACCATATCAGTGCAGTCGTCTCTCTTGCACACCACAGCTGATGCTTCTTAGATCCAACTTTTCTCTCAAGATAGTAACACTCTGTTGAGTATGCACACTGACATTACACATCCAGCAGAGCATACTGGCTTCATTGCCTGCAAGTCCTCAACATTCATGGCCCATGTTTCACTGCCATGTAGCATGGCTGTTTGCACACATGCGTCATACAGACTACCTTTTACTCTAAGTGAGAGGCCCTTTGTTACCAGCAAAGGTAAGAGCTCTCTGAACTTTGCCCAGGCTATTCTTATTCCAGCAGCTACACTTTCAGAGCATCCACCCCTGCTATTGACTTGGTCCCCTAGGTAACGGAAACTATCAACTACTTCTCTGCACATTTTCTGTATTCATTGCTCCTGAGCATCTGCCACATACAAAAACTATCTTCCCAGTTAGCCTTCCTTTGATATTGCTGCACCTCGTGTGTCCATAGCTTACACTGGGTATATCTTATGGAGTTTCTACCTACACCTTTTCTACAGATCAAGCAGGACCATCTACCTGAAGGGATTTGGGGTTTGTCCACCTTCCTACTTATTAAGACTTTAGTTTTAGCTAGGCTGACTCTAAGGTTCTTCAATTCTAATCTTTGTTTCCACACCTGAAACTTTTCCTCTAGTTCTGATAGTGCAATTAGAGCAAGGTCATCAGCATAGAGGAGCTCCCAGGGGCATCCTGTCTTGAATTCCTCTGTTATTGCCTGGAGGACTATGATAAATAGGAGGAGACTGAGGCCTGAACCTTGGTGGACCCCTACCTCTACCTGGAATTCTTCATTGTACTTGTTGCCAACCCTCACCTTACTGACAGCATCCCTGTACATGGCTTGCACAGCTCTCATTAGCCATTCATCTATCCCTAGTTTCCTCAGTGACCACTAGATAAGGGATCGGAGGACCCTGTCAAAGGCTTTCTCCATGTCAATGAAAGCCAGGTACAGAGGTTTATCTTTGGCTAGGTATTTCTACTGCAGCTGTCTTACTAGAAATATAGCATCACTGGTGCTTTTCCCTGGCACGAACCCAAACTGCTGGGCTATGACCCTCTCCGTGACCTTCATTACCTGATCCAACAGCTTGATACCTCTGTAATTATTTGTATCTAAAGCGTCACCTTTACCTTTGTAGCATTTGATTATGGTGCTGCTACACCAGTCATTGGGTATGACTCCTTCGTGTATCACCTGGTTAACTATATGGATGACTAAGCTATAGCTGACACCACCAGATATTTGAGCATCTCTGCGGTGATTCCTGATGGGCCGGGGGCTTTCCCTCTCTTCATACCCTTAATTGCTTTATCTACCAAGGTACTGCCAACTCGGATAGCTGGTCCTTCTGTTGGGTCGACATTCGGCAGACTCTCTTTCTCCCATTCATTCTCTTTATTGAGCAACCTTTCATAGTGGTGTCTCCAAACCTCTCTCTTTGCAGCCTCATTTAAGCTTCCAGACCCTTCTCCTCCATGCTGGTTGTCTTCTGGACATCCATTTAGCCCTGATCCTGAAGCCGCCAACTACTAGTCTATATTGTGGGGTACATTCTTCGCCTTGGAAGGTTTTTGGCATTTATAAGCAGCCATCTTTCCCTTTTTCTGGTGAGGATGTAGTCAATTTGACTAGTGTGTCTGCCAGAACAGTAGGTGACTAGGTGACTGGCAAGTTTCCTGAAGTTAGTATTACAAACCATAAACTCATTTGCATCGCAGAACTCCAGCAGCCTGGTTCCTTCCTCATTGTGGGAACCAAAACCATAGCCTCCATGTATGCCATGGAAGCCCCCTGCATGTTGTCCAACATGTCCATTGAAGTTGGCCCAAGGCTATAATAGAAGACACTTGCCAAAGGTGCCATGCAGTGGGATTGAACCCAGAACCATGTGGTTGGGAAGTTAGATGAGATATTTAGAAAAGGCATTGTGACTGATGTGCTGGCTAAAATTGGCACTTGACCAATTCTTCAGCATGAAACATGAAGGCTGTGTTGTTAAAGCTATGGCATGTTCTCTTAGACATAAAGGGACAAAAGCCATTCAGTAGACCCAAGTGGCAGAGGCACAGTGTGGCAATAAAACCTCAATCCAGTCTTTATGGGACCATGATGGGCACACAATACTTGATCCCCAACAGATGTGTGCTGCTTTTCAACAGCAATTTGGTTGACTGTTTGGAAGTATTAGTGAGCCAAATTGCAGGATGGACTTCATTTCCTACTTTGATTGACTGCTGTGACTCTCTACAATGGAGGTGGAACATTGCAAGAAGCCAATAATAGTTGCTGAAATATGAGAAGCAATGTTTAATGGCATGAGGGCTAAATCGCCTGGTTTGGATGGCGTACTCTATGAGCTTTATGCTTACATGCAAAATGTTTTTGATTGTCCTTTTGGCAAATGTTTACTGCGACTGGTAAAAAATGGGAGAATTCCCAGTTTTGTGAGCTGAGAAGTGGTGACATTGCTGAGAAAAATCTGAACAAGGAGGTAGGAAAGGGGCTGTATTGATAAATTTAGGCCCATAATTCTGTGATACATCATAAAGAAAGTGGCTCATGATCCTAGAAAGGGTGGGGCACTGATCAATTTTGATCAATCTAAAGTTTTCAATGGTTGAGCCTCTGTACGAGAGTGAGGGGGGTAGTGTTGAGGAAGTCAGCTTTGTATCAGGTGAGAGGTGAGAGTTTGAATAGGGTGTCTTGCAGTAAAGAAGATATGTGGCTACCTTAATAGGACAGAGAGAGAGAGAGAGAGAGAGGAAGAGATGTTCTGTAACTTAGCAATTCAATAAATAGGGTTTGATAAAAGTTCTGGGGTTAATGTAATATGTATGTATATATATATTATATATATATATATATATATATATTATATATATATATATGTATGTATATATATAATATATATACTATACATATGTATGTGTATATATATATATATATATATATAATATATATATATATATGTGTGTGTGGTGTGTATGTGTCCCATGTTTAGCTGTATAACCTGTATTTTTAGATGTCATGGGTATTGCCAGTTGAGTTTATAAATTACAGGACAGTTTTATACAACATGTTTATTCTCGTCAAATATCGAAGTGGACAAAAATAAAATAGAAACATTCAATAAAAATACGATAAAAAAAATCACATTTTTAGTTGTTTCTTTGATAATAGTGATGTAGAACAAGTGAGAAGTGCAGGTTAAATAATCAGTGAAGTGATTGATATCATCCTTAGATCAGAGTCACCGGTAAACTGATGGATAACATTACATTATTGATATAGATATGAGGTCAATGACCAGCAAACAAGGTCGCTGATCGAAAAGAAGACTTCAGGTGGCAGAACAGGCTGAGCATTGGAAACAAATGTCTTATGGTATTTATTCCAGATCTTTATGTTCTGAGTTCAAATCCTACCAAAGCCAGTTTTGCTTTTCCTCCCTCCAGGGTCAATAAAACAAAGTACCAGTCAATTACTGGCTAGTCAAAATAATGGACTGACACCCTCCCCCTTAAAATTGCTGCTTTTATGCCTAACGAAGCAACCTGGCAGAAGATTTATGTTGCTGGGTGAAATGCTTTAGTGATGTTTCTTTTGCCTCGTTGTGGTTTGAGTTCCAATCCCAGCAAGGTCAACTTTACTTTTCATCTCTCAGGGGTTGATAAAATAAAGTACCAGTTGAGCACTGGGGTTGATGTAATTGACTTGCCCCTCCCCTCAAAATGACTGGCTCTGGCCCCAAATTAGAAAGAATGATTATTCCATACTATTTTGGTACACCTGAGGGCAGTGAGCAATGGAATTAACGATTAAACCCTTTCATTATCTCTGTTTCAATTCTCACAGTAAATAAAAAAAAATGGCCCTTAGAACATTTGGGTTCCTACAGAAAATTTCAAAAAAGTCAGAGGAAACATTATTTTGCATGAAGGACATTCTTTCATCATCATCATCATCATCATCATCATCAACTTCACCACTGTCGCTGCCACCAGCACCACCACCATCACCACTGCCACCACCATTGGCTATTCAATGGTGGATGGGACAATTTGATAGGATCCAATGAGTCCAACAACCAGATCATAGGTCAGACCTCAATATCTGGTTTGACACAGTTTCCATGGCTTAATGTCCTTCCCACAAATGCTTTACCAAATGTGTTTTACTCATGGCACCAGAATGCAAATCTCTCTCTCAGACTAAATATTACAGTTGGTGCCATTTGCACATTATAAATATTATACACAGTTTTTTTCTTTTTTAAAAATCTAAGGCTCTTTCAAGTGTGCCTATTAACCCTAACCCTAGCCTGGCTAGATTCCCTCTGACCAGGAGCCCTTCTATTGCCAACCCTCAACTGGTTCCAAGTAAGATCATATCCCTTGATGGTTAGACATGTTTTTCACAGAAGATTGGAAATGAACGACACCACTTGTATGAGGGTGACACTCGTTGTGTAATGTCAAGGCCAGGAGACACAAACACACACACATACATACATACAGATATATGAAGGTGCATGGTCCAGTGGTTCGGGTGTTGTACTCATGGTCACTAGATTATGGGTTCGATTCTTGAACTGAGCAGCATGTTGTGTTCTTGAACAAAACACTTCATTTCACATTGTTCCAGTCCACTCAGCTGTAAATGGGTCACCCTAAAAAGAAACAGGTCTTCAGATCGTGGGGGGGGGGGCAATGCTGGCCTCCTCGCCTCGCCAGCAGGGTGGCATCATTTGAAAGCTAGAAGCACATCATGACCCCCAACACAACAGTCTGGTCAATGTTACATTCCCATAACTTAGTGGTTTGGCAAAAGAGATGATGTGATTATCATCATCATCATCAACAGCCGTTAAACGATGATGATGATGATGGTGATGATGATGATGATGATGATCACATTCATTGACCAGATGTGTGTGTGTGTGTGTGTGTATGAATACAAATAAGTACATACACATAATGTCCTTTTTTTTTCAGTTTCTGCCTACCAAACCCATTGATAAGGCTTTGGTCAGCCTGGGGTTATAGTAGAAGAGACTTACTCAGGCTGTCCTGCAGTGGGACTGAACCCCCAAATCTTCCCAACTGCACATGGCCGTTGATATGTTTGTTAAGAATGCATGCAACATATCTCCCCCACCTTTTACTGTTAATGGGACGAGACATTTCTGAGAAATAATGTTTTACATGAATTAATTCAAAAGTAGATTCCATGAGTCATAGCTGGGGTCTGTAGACGGGTGGACGACGAACGAGGCATTGAAATACATTTCTGAGGAAACAAACTTACACTTTGAGTATATCAAGTAAGAAAATGAGTGTGAAGGCAGGAGACGAAGATGTTGTTTGTGAAATTTTATCGTCTTTTTTGGCTTAGGATTTTTGAAAGGAGTGGCTTCGACAAAACTCACAACTGCGCAAAATTAGGAAGTTAATTTCCCTCTGTGTGTGTGTGTGTGTGTGTGTGTGTATACTCATATGTATATAGATATAGATAGATAGATGTTAACATGTACGTACAGGATTACATACAAATGTATTCATACAATACCATGCTCAGTAATATAGACACAAAGCTATCTATAAACATACATACATTGGCTTACATTTACACACACACACACACACAAAGTGGTAAGTATCCAGTGTCCCAGCTTGTCACATGGGGAGGCTGGGGTTTGATTCCCAGCTGAGGAAGGTGCTGCCCCAGCATGGCCGCAGTTCAATGAGTGAAACAAATAAAAGAGAAAAGGTAAAAGAAGACAAACTGTTTTGGCACTGTCAATCTCTATATTGCTGGCAGAGGGTAGTTGCTGCTGTTTCTAGCAATCGAGCGTTCATCATTGACGAGACTAAGGAAGGTCGACATAAAAAAGAATGCATTTTTTTTACCAAAAGCCAATATGAGAGTCTCTCTCGTGGTGTCTACTAAAGTATAGTTTGTTCCAACAGAACATCCATGTTGAAGCAGGCATAAATAATAGACACACACATATATACAAGTGCAGGAGTGGCTGTGTGGTCAGTAGCTTGCTTACCAACCACATGGTTCTGGGTTCAGTCCCACTGCGTGGAACCTTGGGCGAGTGTCTTCTACTATAGCTTTGGACTGACCAAAGCCTTGTGAGTGGATTTGGTAGATGGAAACTGAAGGAAGCCCTTCAAATACATGTGTGTGTGTGTGTGTGTGTGTGTGTGTATGTTTGTGTGTTTGTGTTTGTCCCCCCCCCAACATCGCTTGACAACCGATGTTGGTGTGTTTACATTTCTGTAACTTAGTGGTTTGGCAAAAGAGTCCAATAGAATAAGTACTAGGCTTACAAAGAATAAGTCCTGGGGTTGATTTGCTTGACCAAAGGCCTCAGCATAGCCACAGTCAAATGACTGAAACAAGTAAAAGAATATATATATATATATATATATATATATATATATAAGTCCCCTCTCGACCTAAGGTGACATGGTGGTGGAACAGTGTAGTTGACAGAGTCATTAGGGAAAAGAAACAGGCCTGGAAGTGTGGTGGTAGTGGGGAACTGTATCAGACTGCCAAAAGGGAAGCTAAGAAACAGGTTTACTTAGGCAGAGGGGAAGCAGAAAAGAAGATATTTGCTGATACTTTGTGTTAGAAAATCGCCAAGTCATAGGAGAGAAATGTGTCTGCATGGATGATGGCTCACTTGCATTTTATGAGGCTGCAAAGAAAGAGACTTGGAGATGCCACGATGAAAGATTGCCAAATGAAGAGAATGAATGGGAGAAAGAGAGCCTACCTAATGTTGGCCCAACGGAAGGACCAATTATCCAAATTGACAGTACCTTGGTAGATAAAGCAATTAGGGATATGAAGACAGGGAAAGCCCGTGGTTCATCCGGAATCACTGCAGAGATGCTTAATATACCTGGCAGTGTCGGCTATAGCCTACTCACCCACATAGTTAACCAGGTGATACACGAAGGAGTCATACTCAACGACTAGTGTAGCAGGACCATAGTCAACTGCTACAAAGGTAAAGGTGATGCCTTAGAAATAATTACAGAGGTATCAAATTGTTGGATCAGGTGAAGAAAGTCACAGAGAAGGTCATAGCCCAAACTAATTAGGGAGAGAGTTAGTTTAGATGAGATGCAGTTTGGGTTTGTGCCAGGGAAAAGCACCACTGATGCTATATTTCTGGCAAGACAGCTGCAGGAGAAATTCGTAGCCAAAGATAAGCCTCTGTACCTGGCTTTTGTTGACATGGAGAAAGTCTTTGACAGATCTTTTATCTAGTGGTCAGTGCAGAATGTAGTGATAGATGAGTGGTTGGTCAGACATGTACAGGGATGCTGTCAGTAAGGTGAGGGTTGGCAACGAGTATAGCGAAGAATTCAGGGTACAAGTAGGGATTCACCAAGGATCAGTCCTCAGCCCCCTCTTATTCATCATAAACCTCCAGGCGATAACAGAGGAATCCAAGATAGGCTACCCCTGGAAGTTCCTCTATGCTGATGGCATTGTTTTAATAACTGAATCACTGTATGATGCGTGTGTGAACAGCCATACTACATGGCAGTGAAACATGAGCTGTGGCTGCTGAGAACCTGTGTAGGCTTGTAAGAAATGAAGCTAGTATTATCTGCTGGATGAGTAATGTCAGTGTGCATTCATGATAGTATGTAAGTGTCTTGAGAGAAAAGTTGGACATAAGAAGCATCAGATGTGGTGTGCAAGAGAGATGACTGTGCTGGTATGGTCATGTGTTACATATGGATTAGGACAGCTGTGTGAAGAAGTGTCACACTCTAATGGTAGAGGGAACCTGTGGGAGAGGTCGACCCAGGAAGACATGGGATGAGGTGGTGAAGCATGACCTTTGACTGTTAGGCCTCACAAAGGAAATGACAAGTGACAGAGACATTTGGCAATATGCTGTGCTTGAGAAGACCTGTCAAGCCAAGTGAGATCGTAGTTGTGGCCAATGCCAGTGTTGTGTGACTGGCCCGTTAAAAACACCCTTCAAATGTTAGGTGTCATGCTTTGCTTGTAAAGATCTTTTGAGCCCAGAGAAATCATAGTCATGGATGGTGCCAGTGCTGTCTGACTGGCACCATGCTGGTGGTATGTAAAAGGCACTGTTCAAGTGTTGGGCCTCGTGGAGGCAGTGACAGGTGACCAAGACCTTTGGCGATACACTGTGCTTGTGTTGACCTGTTAAGCCAAGTGAGACCGTAGTCATGGCTGATGCTGGTGTCAGGTCAATGGCACCTGTGTCGGTGGCACGCAAATTAGATCAGAACTTGGTGGAGCCTTCTGGCCTTCCAGTTCTCAGTCAAACCGTCCAACCCATGCTAGCATAGAAAGCAGACGTTAAATGATAATGATGACACACACACACACACACACACACATACAATCTTCATTCCCTTTCCCCATGTTGGCATAAGTTAGGTGGTTCAACACAATCTGATCAGTTGGCAAACAACATTGAGCTCCAATATCTTTTTGAGCAGAGTTTCTACCCATCTGGACATCCTTCCCAAGACCAACCATTTTCCAGTGTGGATTGGATGCTTTTTTCCATGACACCAGCACTATTGATGATTGCCTCATAACTTTTAAGACTGTGGGTCAAAAGTGAGCAAAAGAGAGAGAGAGGGGGAGGGAGAGGGGAGAGAGGGAAATGATCATGGGATGATGGATGAAGGATAGCATAAGTGACTTGCAGGCCATTTGGGTCTGACAAGTTGCCTCTAGGCTAAGTGCTTTACAGGTGTGAAACCAATACTTACTTCCTGACCAGCCATTACAATCAACTTCCTTATATATATATATATACACTTGCGTCAGAAATTAATTAGCACTTCTCAAATTTCTACATTAAATAGGTTAAATCAATTAACCTATGAGCTGTTCAAAACGTCTTACGCGATGAGAAAACTTAGTATGGTGTGATTTCGGTCCTTGCGAGGCGCTACCTATATCTATTAAACAAAGGAAGATTTGTCTGCATCCGCACTCCAAGTTGTTGTTGCACTGCTATGTCAACATCATAAGGCTGTAGACTCTCAAACTGCTCTGCAAACAAAGTTACGTCATCGTTCTGCGCAACAGTGAACTCGCAACAAAGCAATAGTTCGAGATATGGCCACTAGGTGACAGCACATACCTTGAGTGAAGAGCAAATCAAGGGTGCTAATTAATTTCTGACGGTAGTGTATATATATATATATATATATATAGGTTTCTTTCAGTTTCCGTCTACCAAATACACTCATAAGGTTTTGGTCGATCCGAGGCTATAGTAGAAGACCCTTGCCCAAGGTGTCACGCAGTGGGACTGAACCTGGAACCACGCGATTTTGTGCCTCGGATACAAATACCAGACTTAATCCGTTCCCCCGCAAAATCCTAAATACAGGTGTGTCAATTTGTTTGACTTAGCGCAGTGCTCTAACATGGCCGCAGTGCTATAATTGAAACACGTAGAAGAAAAAAAAGTTTTCAAAAAATTCCTCATTAAATTTTGTCAAATGGACGATTCACTCGCATTTACTCTTAATACCAAGATGGCTTCCTTTACGTCTGAAGTCAATGCTTTCCTTGTATTTATGTAATCTATCGTCCCCCCCGCTCCCTCTTTCTCCTGCTCTGATCAAAAATAATTTTATCATCGTAAATAACGATTATTGTATAATAATACCTAAGGAGATAAAAGACATCTCACTTGCAGAATAGCCAGGAAGTCATCTAATTACGCTGTGTTTCTTTTCATGATCCAAATATCCTTTTTCTTTTCTTTTGGAATCTTTTTTTTATTTCTATAATTCTTTTTATTTTTTACTTCACTGAACAAAATGAAAGTAATATGAAATAATAATAATAATAATAATAATAATAATAATAATAATAATAATAATAATAACAACAACAGGGTGTGAAAAATATAAAATGAAATACTACAATAAAAACAAAAAATCCAGCGAACAAAATAAAGGCTTGCCTCAGTTAGGAGAAGAGAGGCTGGAAGTGAGGAAGGAGAGAACTGGGAGAGAAAACACGGGAATGGTGGTGAAGAGAGAGAGAGAGAGAGAGAGAGAGAGAGAGAGAGAGAGAGCAAGAACCAGAAGAAGAAGAAGAGAGCTGTCGGGGGTGGAAGTAGACGATGTTGAGGGAGGAGGGGGGGAGGTAGACTGACTGACTGATTTTGGTGAGGATGGAAGAGGTTGATGACGACGATGGCGGGGGTGGTGGATCGTGGGTTGATGATGAGTCATAGGCAGGAGGGAGGAGAGGAGAGGAGGGAGGGGCGAGACCCGAATACAACAATCGCTGGAGAAGTGAGAAAGAAAAAAAGACAACAAGAAAGAGTGATAAGCAGAGAGCGGCGTGTGTACAGCCAGGCTCACGTACACACACATTGATTAGAGAACTCTCAAGTGACCTTGCTAGGTAAATCGTGTTCATGTACAAGCAAACATGTTTGTACACAGAGGGAGAGAGGGAGAGAGAGAGAGAGAAGAAAGTAAAGAAGACAAGGGAGGAGAGAGAAGCGAAAGAGAAGGTCGCTGTTTTGGGTCTTTGACAGTGGTAGAAATTAATGTTCGGCTGCTCCACATTTTATTTGTTCTGTTCCCTGCAGGGGGGACATTACACGAAATCGTCATCATCATCATCAACAACAGCATTATCATCTTTTTAACGTCTACTTTTCCATGCTTGCATGAGTTAGAATTCATTAAGGCAACTTCTCAACGGTCGGATGCCCTTCCTGTTGCCAACCTTTACCCGTTTCCTTACAAGGCAAAAATTTCCCCATGGCCAGACATGTTTTCACAGAAGATTGCAAATGAAGGACACTGCTTGTATAACAATGACACTCATTTACAATTGTCAAGTGATGTCAAGACAGATGCAAAAACACACATACATGTATGTACAATGGGCTTCATTCAGTTTCCGTCTTCTAAATCCACTTACAAGGCTTTCGTTGGCCCAAGAAAACAGTTCCCTAAAGTGTCTGTCACATAGTGGAACTGAACCAGAAACCGTGTGATTGGGACACAAACTTCTGAACCACACTGCCATGCCTGCTCCTTGTCTGAATAGATGCAATTAAAACACACACCTTTTACACTGCCCATAGAGAGGGGTGATGGATGAGTGAGTTAATACTTGGTATAGGTGAGATGGCATAAGCGTTAGCATGCCGGGCGAAATGTGTAGCCATATTTCGTCTGCCGTTACGTTCTGAGTTCAAATTTCGCCAGGGTCGACTTTGCCTTTCATCCATTTGGGGTTGATAAATTAAGTACCAGTTATGCACTGGGGTCGATATAATCGACTTAATCCGTCTGTCTGTCCTTGTTTGTCCCCTCTGTGTTTAGCCCCTTGTGGGTAGTAAAGAAATAGGTTTAGGTAAGGCGGTGAGATGGCAGAAGCGTTAGCATGCCAGGCGTAATGCTTAGCTTATTTCATCTGTCTTTATGTTCTGAGTTCAAATTCTGCTGAGGTAGACATTGCCTTTCATCTTTTTGGGGTCGATAAATTAAGTGCCAGTTGCATACTGGGGTCAATCTAATCAGCTGACCCCTCCCCCAAAATTTCGAGTCTTGTGCCTAGAGTAGAAAAGAATACTTGGTATAGGTGACATAAACCATCCATTCGCAAGCAACTTGGGCCATTATGTGTGTGTGTGATTGTAAATGAGTGTCACTGCCATACAAGCAGTGTTGTTCATTTCCAATGTCTGGCTGGGGGGAAATATTACCTTCGTTGGAAACAGGTGAGGGCTGGTGACATGAACGGCACTCAGTCGTAGAAAATCTGCCATCCAACCTATACAGGTGTGGAAAAGTGGACAGAAAAAGAAATGATGATGATGATGATGATTGCCTTGTCACTCCCTCTCCCTGAGAAATGTGAAAAATCAATGACTGGTCCTTGGGACACCTGTAATCAAGAAAGTGATTCTTCACAAAATTGACTTAAAATAAATAAAAGACTCTAAATTACATAAAATTTCTGAAAATAAAAGTCTTTTTTGTGTGTTTTTAAAAATATTTTAATTTTTTGATGAAAACATTACATTGAGATATCTTTGACCTTTTACTTGTTTCAGTCAGAGAGTGGCCATGCTGGGGCACCACCCTGAAAATACTGAATTTATAAGGAATAAATATATTAGAAAGGAGAAACAGAGAAATATAAGCACAAAAAAGTTTAATAAAAGAATTATTTGGCATGTGAATACATTTAAGCATCACCACCATCAACATCATCATCATCATTGGTGTTGTCATCATCATCACCACCACCACCATTGTCGTCATCATCAGTTAATGTTCCCTGCAGGGATAGGTTTGATGGTTTGACAGGATCTGAGGGCCCCAGGGATTGCATTGTGCTGCAATTGTCTGCTTTGGCATGGTTTCAATGGCTGGGTGCCCTTCCTAACCACTTTACCAGGTGCTGTTGTTTGTGTCACCAGCTCCAGTGAGGTTGCTCTACAATTTGCAAGGGGACAAACAGTGGTTCTCAACCATTTGGATATCCAGGTTGGATCCAAAACCAGGATCGTTTTTAGGGGCCACACACCAAAAACAATTAAAAACACAAATTAATTACAGAAAAATTTATTATATTTATAGAGGGAAGACCATTGGGGCAGAGTGCTGGAAGGGTGCTTGAGGGCAGCATGCGGCCCTGGGAGCCATGGTTGAGAACTGCTGCTATAAACCCTGAGCTTTCTGCTCAGTGATGAAGGGTTATAGAGTATGAAAGAAGGGCCCAGAGTAAAACAAGTTTCTTGTTGTAGAGGGGTCACATGGTTGGTCATATTTTAGAAGAGAAGGTGGGAGTGGTTGGGGTCGAATTAGAAAGGGATAAAAATAAGGGTCAACTGGGTGGACTTTCAGGGTAGAAAGTGATTACAAGTGTGAGTGGGGGGAGGTTGTAAGGGTATTTGGGAGAAGGGGGTGAATGTAGGGAACAAGGTTTGAGAGGATTATGGGAGGTAGGGAAGGGTAGGTGACAACTATAGAGATGCAATGCAGTAAATGGTGGGTAAGTGGGGTGAACAATGATGATTGGGGTGGGAAAATGGCAGAATAGTAATGATGATACAAGAGAGAAAGGAAGAAAAGAGAGAAAGAGGAAGATGAGAGAGAGAGAGAGAGAGATAGGGGGAGAGTGAGTGATAAATGCTAAAATTTTAATTTTCTTTATTACCACTTGGGTTTGGTAGACATTAAGCTTTATCCCCAATTCCCCAGCTAATCCTTTATATTTCAAGCCCTTAGCTCATATTACTACAACTAATGACACACTATTTCCATTGCTTGTGTAATTCTGTTCTACATGACAGAGTTGGATTTCTTTAAGTTTCAATAATTATTAACCACAAACATCTAATGAACATATGATTTTTTTTTTGGTTTAAATTAAGAACAAAATTATATTCATTTGAGATTATTAAAAGTTTATATCCAACAAAAATAAAGACTGTTCGGTCAACAATAATCTGGGTTCAAACAGATCAAACCTCAGTGTATGGGGTTAAAGGAGTCTATTGAAAGGATTAAACTTTGTGATACATCATCATCAGGACCATGATCACCACCACCACCTAATGTCCACTAGTGTCCATTTTTTTCCATGTTTGCATGAGTCAGAATTTGTTGAGATGCATTTTCTACAGCTTGATGCCCTTCCTGTTGCCAACCTTAACTTATTTCACAGTAAGGCTATATTCCATGATGGCTGCAGAAAAATCTACCTTGAGCACAGAAGAATTATAATGATGATGAATTATATCTAGAACATAAGTTTCCTACCAGTCAATGAATAATAAACAGTTAAGTTAGGACATCTATAGTTGCAGCATATATATATATATATATATATATATATATATATATATGGCCCTGCTCGATCTGTAAAAAAGGTGTAGGTAGAAACTCTATAAGGTGCACCAAGTGTAAGCTATGGACACATAAGAGGTGCAGCAATGTCAAAGGAAGGCTAACTAAGAAAATAGTTTTTGTCTGTGGCAGATGCTCAGGAGAAATAAACACTGGAAATGTGCAGAGTCCAACTTCTACCACGTTCCAGGGAGACAAACTAGAAGTAGTTGATAGCTTCCGCTACCTAGGAGACCAAGTCAGTAGCGGGGGTGGGTGTGTGCTGAAAGTGTAACTGCTAGAGTAAGAATAGCCTGGGCAAAGTTTAGAGAGCTCTTACCCCTGCTGGTGACAAAAGGTCTCTCGCTAAGAGTAAAAGGCAGACTATATGATGCGTGTGTACGTACAGCCATGCTACATGGTAGTGAAACATGGGCCGTGACAGCTGAGGATATGCGTAAGCTTGCAAGAAATGAAGCCAGTATGCTCCGATGGATGTGTAATGTCAGTGTTCATAATCGTCAGAGTGTAAGTACTTTGAGAGAAAAGTTGAACCTAAGAAGTGTCAGTTGTGGTGTGCAAGAGAGACGGCTGCGCTGGTATGGTCATGTGACGAGAATGGCTGAAGATAGTTGTGTGCAAAAGTGCTACAACCTAGCAGTTGAGGGAACCTGTGGAAGAGGTAGACCCAGGAAAACCTGGGACGAGGTGGTGAAGCACGACCTTCGAACTTTAGGTCTCACCAAGGAAATGACTGAAGACCGAGTCCTATGGAAGTGTGCTGTGCATGAGAGGACCCGGCAGGACTAGTCAGGCCATATCCCGTGGCCCCTACCTGGGACGTAGTCGATCCACCTGTGCATACCTTCCTTCTTGTGACACTGTGAAGACCTGCTGAGGCAAGTGAAAATCAATCAAAATAGATGAACATCAATGGAATTTGTATCTTTGTGGTACCAGTGCCTGTGGCACACAAGAAAACCATCCGAACGTGGCCGTAGCCAGTACCGCATCGACTGGCCTCCATGCTGTGGGAACATGGTGGCACATAAAAACACCATCCGAAGACCCGGCAAGACTAGTCAGGTCATAACCCGTGGGCCCTACCTGGGACGTAGTCAGTCCACCTGTACATACCTTCCGACTTGTGAAGACCTGCTGAGGCAAGTGAAAATCAAATCAAATCAAAACAAATCAAAATAGATGAACATCAATGGAATTGTATCCTTGTGGTACCAGTGCCAGTGGCACACAAGAATCCATCCGAACGTGGCCGTAGTCAGTACCGCTTGTGGTACCAGTGCCGGTGGCACACAAGAATCCATCCGAACGTGGCCGTAGTCAGTACCGCTTGTGGTACCAGTGCCGGTGGCACACAAGAATCCATCCGAACGTGGCCGTAGTCAGTACCGCATCACTGGCCATCCGATCGTGGCCGTTCGCCAGCCTCATCTAGCACCTGTGTCGGTGGCACATAAAAACACCATCCGAAGACCCGGCAAGACTAGTCAGGCCATAACCCATGGCCCCTACCTGGGACGTAGTCAGTCCACCTGTGCATACCTTCCTTCTTGTGACACTTGTGAAGACCTGTTGAGGCAAGTGAAAATCAAATCAAATCAAAACAAATCAAAATAGATGAACATCAATGGAATCTGTATCTTTGTGGTACCAGTGCCGGTGGCACACACTTTGTGGTACCAGTGCCGGTGGCACACACTTTGTGGTACCAGTGCCGGTGGCACACATGAGAACCATCCGAACGTGGCCGTAGCCAGTTCCGCATCGACCGGCCTCCGTGCTGTGGGCACGTAACAAACACCATCCGATCATGGCCGTTTGCCAGCCTCATCTGGCACCTGTGTCGGTGGCACATAAAAACACCTTCCGAAGACCCGGCAAGACTAGTCAGTCCACCTGTGCATACCTTCCTTCTTGTGACACTTGTGAAGACCGGTTGAGGCAAGTGAAATCAAATCAAATCAAATCAAAATAGACAAAATAGATGAACATCAATGGAATTTGTATCTTGTGGTACCAGTGCCTGTGGCACACAAGAAATCCATCAGTGCCGTAGTCAGTGCGGTGGGCACATGACAAACACCATCCGATCGTGGCCGTTCGCCAGCCTCATCTAGCACCTGTGTCGGTGGCACATAAAAACACCATCCGAAGACCCGGCAAGACTAGTCAGGCCATAACCCATGGCCCCTACCTGGGACGTAGTCAGTCCACCTGTGCATACCTTCCTTCTTGTGACACTTGTGAAGACCTGTTGAGGCAAGTGAAAATCAAAACAAATCAAAACAATCAAAATAGATGAACATCAATGGAATTTGTATCTTTGTGGTACCAGTGCCGGTGGCACGTGGCACATAAGAAAACCATCCGAACGTGGCCGTAGCCAGTACCGCATCGACTGGCCTCCGTGCTGTGGGCACGTAACAAGCACCATCCGATCGTGGCCGTTTGCCAGCCTCATCTGGCACCTGTGTCGGTGGCACATAAAAACACCATCCGAGCGTGGCCGTCTGCCAGCCTCGTCTGGCACCTGTGTCGGTGGCACATAAAAACACCATCCGAGCGTGGCCGTCTGCCAGCCTCGTCTGGCACCTGTGTCGGTGGCACATAAAAACACCATCCGAGCGTGGCCGTCTGCCAGCCTCGTCTGGCACCTGTGTCGGTGGCACATAAAAACACCATCCGAGCGTGGCCGTTTGTCAGCCTCGTCTGGCACCTGTGTCGGTGGCACATAAAATCACCCACTACACTCTCGGAGTGGTTGGCGTTAGGAAGGGCATCCAGCTGTAGAAACACTGCCAGATCTGACTGGACTGGTGCAGCTTTCGGGCTCCCCAGACCCCAGTTGAACCGTCCAACCCATGCTAGCATGGAAAGCGGACGTTAAATGATGATGATGATATATATATATATATAATATATATATATATATATATATATATATATATATGGCCCTGCTCGATCTGTAAAAAAGGTGTAGGTAGAAACTCTATAAGGTGCACCAAGTGTAAGCTATGGACACATAAGAGGTGCAGCAATGTCAAAGGAAGGCTAACTAAGAAAATAGTTTTTGTCTGTGGCAGATGCTCAGGAGAAATAAACACTGGAAATGTGCAGAGTCCAACTTCTACCACGTTCCAGGGAGACAAACTAGAAGTAGTTGATAGCTTCCGCTACCTAGGAGACCAAGTCAGTAGCGGGGGTGGGTGTGCTGAAAGTGTAACTGCTAGAGTAAGAATAGCCTGGGCAAAGTTTAGAGAGCTCTTACCCCTGCTGGTGACAAAAGGTCTCTCGCTAAGAGTAAAAGGCAGACTATATGATGCGTGTGTACGTACAGCCATGCTACATGGTAGTGAAACATGGGCCGTGACAGCTGAGGATATGCGTAAGCTTGCAAGAAATGAAGCCAGTATGCTCCGATGGATGTGTAATGTCAGTGTTCATAATCGTCAGAGTGTAAGTACTTTGAGAGAAAAGTTGAACCTAAGAAGTGTCAGTTGTGGTGTGCAGAGAGACGGCTGCGCTGGTATGGTCATGTGACGAGAATGGCTGAAGATAGTTGTGTGCAAAAGTGCTACAACCTAGCAGTTGAGGGAACCTGTGGAAGAGGTAGACCCAGGAAAACCTGGGACGAGGTGGTGAAGCACGACCTTCGAACTTTAGGTCTCACCAAGGAAATGACTGAAGACCGAGTCCTATGGAAGTGTGCTGTGCATGAGAGGACCCGGCAGGACTAGTCAGGCCATATCCCGTGGCCCCTACCTGGGACGTAGTCGATCCACCTGTGCATACCTTCCTTCTTGTGACACTTGTGAAGACCTGCTGAGGCAAGTGAAAATCAATCAAAATAGATGAACATCAATGGAATTTGTATCTTTGTGGTACCAGTGCCTGTGGCACACAAGAAAACCATCCGAACGTGGCCGTAGCCAGTACCGCATCGACTGGCCTCCATGCTGTGGGAACATGGTGGCACATAAAAACACCATCCGAAGACCCGGCAAGACTAGTCAGGTCATAACCCGTGGGCCCTACCTGGGACGTAGTCAGTCCACCTGTACATACCTTCCGACTTGTGAAGACCTGCTGAGGCAAGTGAAAATCAAATCAAATCAAAACAAATCAAAATAGATGAACATCAATGGAATTTGTATCCTTGTGGTACCAGTGCCAGTGGCACACAAGAATCCATCCGAACGTGGCCGTAGTCAGTACCGCTTGTGGTACCAGTGCCGGTGGCACACAAGAATCCATCCGAACGTGGCCGTAGTCAGTACCGCTTGTGGTACCAGTGCCGGTGGCACACAAGAATCCATCCGAACGTGGCCGTAGTCAGTACCGCATCACTGGCCATCCGATCGTGGCCGTTCGCCAGCCTCATCTAGCACCTGTGTCGGTGGCACATAAAAACACCATCCGAAGACCCGGCAAGACTAGTCAGGCCATAACCCATGGCCCCTACCTGGGACGTAGTCAGTCCACCTGTGCATACCTTCCTTCTTGTGACACTTGTGAAGACCTGTTGAGGCAAGTGAAAATCAAATCAAATCAAAACAAATCAAAATAGATGAACATCAATGGAATCTGTATCTTTGTGGTACCAGTGCCGGTGGCACACACTTTGTGGTACCAGTGCCGGTGGCACACACTTTGTGGTACCAGTGCCGGTGGCACACATGAGAACCATCCGAATGTGGCCGTAGCCAGTTCCGCATCGACCGGCCTCCGTGCTGTGGGCACGTAACAAACACCATCCGATCATGGCCGTTTGCCAGCCTCATCTGGCACCTGTGTCGGTGGCACATAAAAACACCTTCCGAAGACCCGGCAAGACTAGTCAGTCCACCTGTGCATACCTTCCTTCCTTCTTGTGACACTTGTGAAGACCGGTTGAGGCAAGTGAAATCAAATCAAATCAAATCAAAATAGACAAAATAGATGAACATCAATGGAATTTGTATCTTGTGGTACCAGTGCCTGTGGCACACAAGAAATCCATCAGTGCCGTAGTCAGTGCGGTGGGCACATGACAAACACCATCCGATCGTGGCCGTTCGCCAGCCTCATCTAGCACCTGTGTCGGTGGCACATAAAAACACCATCCGAAGACCCGGCAAGACTAGTCAGGCCATAACCCATGGCCCCTACCTGGGACGTAGTCAGTCCACCTGTGCATACCTTCCTTCTTGTGACACTTGTGAAGACCTGTTGAGGCAAGTGAAAATCAAAACAAATCAAAACAATCAAAATAGATGAACATCAATGGAATTTGTATCTTTGTGGTACCAGTGCCGGTGGCACGTGGCACATAAGAAAACCATCCGAACGTGGCCGTAGCCAGTACCGCATCGACTGGCCTCCGTGCTGTGGGCACGTAACAAGCACCATCCGATCGTGGCCGTTTGCCAGCCTCATCTGGCACCTGTGTCGGTGGCACATAAAAACACCATCCGAGCGTGGCCGTCTGCCAGCCTCGTCTGGCACCTGTGTCGGTGGCACATAAAAACACCATCCGAGCGTGGCCGTCTGCCAGCCTCGTCTGGCACCTGTGTCGGTGGCACATAAAAACACCATCCGAGCGTGGCCGTCTGCCAGCCTCGTCTGGCACCTGTGTCGGTGGCACATAAAAACACCATCCGAGCGTGGCCGTTTGTCAGCCTCGTCTGGCACCTGTGTCGGTGGCACATAAAATCACCCACTACACTCTCGGAGTGGTTGGCGTTAGGAAGGGCATCCAGCTGTAGAAACACTGCCAGATCTGACTGGACTGGTGCAGCTTTCGGGCTCCCCAGACCCCAGTTGAACCGTCCAACCCATGCTAGCATGGAAAGCGGACGTTAAATGATGATGATGATATATATATATATATATATATATATAACGGGAAGCTTTATGAAAATAGACAAAAGACGAAGGCAGGTGGAAAACAAACGAACAATTGTATTAGTATGGCGCTCAGGAAATATAAATAAAACAAGTCTTTAACGTTTCGAGCCTACGCTCTTCAACAGAAAGATACACAGAGAGAAAAAAAACAAATATATATAACGGGAAGGTTTACGAAAATAAACAAAAGACGAAGGCAGGTGGAGTACAAACAAACAAATGCATTAGTATGGCGCTCAGGAATAGAAATAGAAAAAGTCTTTTACGTTTTGAGCCTACACTCTTCAACAGAAAGATACACAGAAAAAAACAAGGAGAGAAAAAAATGCGTGTAGGAGCTAACGATCTAACATGGCGTTCTGACTGAGGACAGTGGTCAGGGGAGATAACAGGGTCAAGTGACTTCCAAAACGAAGGTGCCCCCAACACAAAGGTACGTGTGTGTATAAGAGAGTATGTATGTGCGTGTGAAAGAGGGCTGGTGGTCTGGACGTGTGTATGTATGTATGTGTGGGTGTGAGGATGGGTGTGTAGGTGGTGTGTTGTGATGTGATATGTGTATGTATGTATAGGTGTAAAGATGTGAGGATGGGTGTGTGCTGTGGGTGGTATGTTGTGATGTGTAATGTTGTATGGTGTATGTAGTGTGTTGTGGGGAGGTGGGGGAGGCGAGAGTGGAGAAAGCCCAGGTGGGGTGTGGGTTCGGCTGGGGGTTGGGGTAGAGTGGTGGTCGTGGGGGGGGAGATGAGGGGGAGAGGGGAGGATGAGGGGGAGTGGGAGGGGAGTGAGGGAGCAGAGAGAAGGGGAAGAGGGAAGAAGGAAAGAGAGTAGGGGTGAAAAGATGAAGGACTGAAGAGAAGTAGGAGTCAGGGGAGGTTAGATGAAAAGGGGGGAGAGTTGAGCCCAAATGGCGTAAAAGAGCGAAGAGAGAAGATTAATCCCTGTTCACGGCGCAAGCGGGAATCCGGATGGCCTCTGTGCAAGGACAATCCGAACACAGACAGGTGTTGCAAGGAGTGTCACTGGCGAGGCGGATGTCTCGGAGGTGTTCTGCGAGCCGGTCAGCCAAGTGGCGTCCCATTTGTCCAATGTACAGGGAATGGCAGAGAGAGCAGGAGATGCAATAGATAATATTGCTGGAGGTGCAGGTGAAGGAGTCGATGATGCGATAGGGTCGATGATGGGTGCCAGTGAGGAGGGTGGTGTTGGAGAGGTAAGGGCAAAAGTGGCAACGTGGGCAGGAGCAGGGGAACGAGCCAGGTTGGGAGGTAAGGTCAGGGAAGAAGCTGTGGACCAAGAGGTCTCGTAGGTTATGGGCTCGTTTGAAGGAGGGGAGGGGTCGGTTAGGGAAGAGGTGTGAAGTGGACGGGTTGGACTGGAGATGCTGGAAAGCTCGAAGAATGGTGCGTTGGAGAGGTAGGGTGGTGGGGTGGTAAGTGAGCGGACCATCATGGTTATCTTATCTCTGGTTCTGAATGTTCTTACTATCCATCCAGCCAGTCGTCTGCACTTTGTCGCCATCCTGGTAATGTGCACCTGGAAAGAGGTATCATCACTCATGTCGATACCCAGGTCCCTCACTGACTTAGGCTCTGGGATTGAAATTCCCTGTGGACTGGTGTACCCTGTAAGTTTGATATTCAGTTTTGGATGCTGGTAGCACAGGGCCTGGAATTTTTCAGCATTAAACTGCATATTATTATCCTCAGCCCATCTGTAGATTGAGTCAAACTCTGCTGCAGGTGTGCAACATCACTGGGGTTCTGTATTTTCTGCGAGACTTTCGTATCGTCTGCATAGCTTGCCAGAGTGGTTACCGGGCATATCTGAGAGGGCCACTATAAAAAGCAGTGGTCCTAAGACAGTGCCCTGTGGAACACCGCTCACTATTTGTGTGTTCATAGAGGTGGCTCCATTAACCACTACTGCCTGACTCCTATCTTTCAGGAAGTCATGTAACCACACTCCAAGTTTTCCAGCTATGCTGAGGTCACGTGGTTTGTGATATATCATACCATGATCCACCTTGTCAAAAGCTTTTGCAAAATCAAGGTAGATTACGTCCACATTTGATTTGTTGAGTAACTGCCTCAACACCCAGTCATAATGTTGTAAGAGCTGGGTCAGGCAGCTCCTACCTGGTCGAAAACCATGCTGGGTATCATTCAGCAAGTTATTTTCCTCAAGGAATGCGATTAGTTTCTTTCTGACTGTCCATTCCATAACTTTGCTGATGTGTGAAGTCAGAGAGATAGGCCTATAGTTTTTGGCATCTGCTCTACTTCCCCCTTTATGTATTGGGCATATTATTCCCTCCTTCAGCTTGCTTGGCAGTTTGCCATTTGTAAGAAAGCTCTGGAAGAGAATCTTGAGGGGTTTTGCCAGGGCATGCTTACATGCTTTGAGGAGGATTGCTGGGAAAACATCAGGACCAGCAGTTGAGTTTGTGTCCGCTTCATCTATGGCTAGTAGGACATCTTCTTTGCTAATGTCAATATATTCTATTGTAACTGCCTCGCTTGTTATAGGTGAGGCGGCAAAGAAGTCCACTGGTTCGTTCACTTGTCTGTGTTCCAGCGGGGTGGGAAAGACACTTTTGAACTGGTCATTCAGTATCTCACTGATCTTAGTTGAACTGTCTGTGAGGGAGCCATACTTTTGGAGGAGGGGTCCTATCTTGTAGTGTACCGAGACTGTTTCTTTCGCGTAATGAAAGAAGGCCTTTGGGTTTGATTTAATGTTTTTTATAACCCAGGCTTCTTTGTCTGCTTTCTCCTTCACATAGGATTGTTGCAGCCTTTTTTTCGATCTCCATCAGTGTTGTTTTTAGGCGGGACGTTTCGCTACTTTTGGGATGTTGGTTGAGTCGATTTGCAACATTCGTCCGTCGTCTCATGAGGATCTCCCTGTCTCTTGGAATCTTGCTCCTATTTGTTTTGGCCTTGCGCTCTGGGACATATTTCTGGCATACGGCTTGCACAGAAGACATGAAACATTCTAGTTTCATGTCAATGTCTGGTGTGGAGAGACATTCCGGCCAGTCCTCTCCGAGGATCTCTTTTTGGATCGATTTCCAATCTGCTTTGTGGAAGTTCAGATTGGAGAGATTTCGGGTGCTTCCTTTAGGCTGTATGTCTCTGGTTACTTTCGGCCCAAACATTGACAGCTCTATTATGTTGTGATCCGAAACTAATGTCGATGTCACTTTCACATCATGAATGATGTCCATATTGTTCATGAAGCAGAGATTCAGAATGTTATTCGCCCTAGTTGGTTTGAGTAGAACTTGCTCCATGAATAAGGCATTGGTGAGGTTGAGCAGGAACTCCACCTGTACTTGCTTGCAATGATTCATTCCTGAGAGTATGTGACCTTCGGGCCATTTTACGTTGGGGAAGTTGAAATCACCCATAAGAAATATGGTCATGTGGTGTTCCAGATTCATGAGGATTTCTTTCATTCTTGTGAGGCAATCTTCAAACTTGCCTATGTGATTTGGAGCATCCGGTGGGCAATATGTATTGCATATGACTATATTATGTTGTCTTATGTATACAATTAAAGTGTCACATACCGAATTTGAGTGTCAGTAAGACCTGGGGTGTGAGGTCATCTCGGATGTATACAGCAACTCCACCATGGCTCCTTTCCCGTCTGTCTGTTCGCAGTATGGCATAGTTTGGTATGTGTACTTCTGCGTCCTCTATATCAAGGTTGAGTTGAGTTTCCACGAGTGCTATGCATAGGGCTTGATTGCATGAAGTATTGCATTGCCCGCAGAGGGACTTGAACCTGCGACCCTCAGATCACTTCAATGCAATTAAGATATCCGTAAAAGTCTGATGCTCTACTGACTGAGCTATGTAGAAAATTTCATTAAAAGATATTCGTTTTTCTGAAAGTTATGAGGAAACAAATTTGGGGTGGGGGTACACATCTGTAGGAAAGCCTATATATATATATATATATATATATATAATATATATATATATATATATATATATATATATATATATATATATATATATATATATATATATTATATATATGTGACCTCGTGTGTTCCGTTGGCGATTTTTTTCTCTCTGTCTTCCCTTCTCTGGATCTTTCCTTCTCCTATGTTTCCGACGAAGAGCTCCGCTCGAAACGTTAAACCCTCTTTCTTTCCTTCCTTCATGAGCGTCCAATAATACTATATTGTTCCACGTCCTCGCGTTGTTGTGTTTTTTTAAGCTTTCTTGTTTGGATTAACTATATATATATATATATATATATATATATATATATATATATATATATATATATATTTTCTTTTTAGTTCAGCTCAGAGCTGCGGCCATGCTGATGCACCGCCATATATGTATATATATATATATATATGTATATATATATATCTGTATATATATAATATAATATAAGAAAACAGATTAAAAATATATTATGGAGACTCAATTTATTTGTATCACAATAAGAACATAGCAAATAGTTTGATCTATCTATCTATCTATCTATCTATCTATCTATATGTGTGGGTGTGTGTATGTATATATGGATCAAAACTGTTTTGATCCTTACATGTAACTCCCAATAAATTGGTTGAGTGCCCTTCTTTCGCTTGTCCACACACCCTTGTATATATATATGTATATAGGTGGAGCTATTGATTTAGTCATGGCCTGGGCCAATAATGACCGAACCAATCTAAGTTATGTGTGTGTTGTGTGTGTGTATGTATGTATGTATGTATATATATATCATCATCATCATCGTTTAACGTCCGCTTTCCATGCTACCATGGGTTGGACGGTTCAACTGGGGTCTGGGAAGCCCGAAGGCTGCACCAGGCCAGTCAGATCTGGCAGTGTTTCTACCTTCCTAACGCCAACCACTCCGTGAGTGTAGTGGGTGCTTTTTATGTGCCACCGACACAGGTGCCAGATGAGGCTGGCGAACGGCCACGCTCGGATGGTGCTTTTTACGTGCCACCGGCACGGAGGCCAGTCGATGCGGTGCTGGCTATGGCCACGTTCGGATGGTTCTCTTACGTGCCACCGGCACTGGTATCACAACTA
>NC_042999.1:11645366-11650366 GCF_006345805.1 Octopus sinensis | reverse complement strand
TTATATTAGACACATACTTGAAATGTCTATGTATATATGCACATATGTACATCTTTCCTCTCTCTCTCTGGATGTAGTGCAGGCGCGGCTTCCAACCAC
The DNA here is from genome assembly GCF_006345805.1 of Octopus sinensis. Classification (NCBI taxonomy): domain Eukaryota; kingdom Metazoa; phylum Mollusca; class Cephalopoda; order Octopoda; family Octopodidae; genus Octopus; species Octopus sinensis. The sequence goes on along the minus strand of NC_042999.1, from coordinate 11,650,267 downwards.
ATGGTCCCAGGTTCTTTTCCACAGCGTGATACTTTGAGTTAATGTCTTCTTTCTCCTATTGCCTCGGGCCGACGAAAGCCTTGTGATGGAAACTGAAAGAAGCCTGTTATTTGTGTGTGTGTGACTATGTGTCTGTATTTGTCCTCCATGAACGCTTGGCAACCGGTGTTGATGTATTTACGTCCTCGTAACCTAGCAGTTCGGCACAAGACACCAATAAAATAAGTGCTAGTACTGAAAGAAAAAAAAAGGGACTGCGGCCGATTCGACTAAAGATTGTTGAAGGCGGTGCTCCAGCATGGCTGCAGTCTAATGACTGAAACCAGTGAAAGATAAAAGATATATCATTGTTTTAACGTCTACTATTTCTGTCCGCATGGTTCAGACGGAATCTATTGAGGGAGTTTTTCTAGAGCTGGATGCCCACGCTGTTGCCAAACTGTAGTTTATGCCCTTACGCGCGCGCGCATGAAAAAAGGCGAGCTGGCAGAATGGTTAGCACGCCGGGCGAAATGCTTGGCGGTATTTCGTCTGCCGTTACGTTCTGAGTTCAAATTCCGCCGAGGTCGACTTCGCCTTCATCCTTTCGGGGTCGATTAAATAAGTACCAGTTACGCACTGTGGTCGATGTAATCGACTTAATATGTTTGTCTGTCCTTGTTTGTACCCTCTGTGTTTAGCCCCTTGTAGGTAGTAAAGAAATGGGTATTTCATCTGCCGCTACGTTCTGAGTTCAAATTCCGTTGAGATTGACTTTGCCTTTCATCCTTTCGGGGTCGATTAAATAAGTACCAGTTACGCACTGGGGTCGATCTAATCGACTCAACCTCTTTGTCTGTTCCTTGTTTGTCCCCTCTATGTTTAGCCCCTTGTGGGCAGTAAAGAAATAAGAAAAGTTCTACTGAAAAAAAGAAAGAAAGAAAACTGAATACTCTTGTTAGAAATAAAGGATGGTTATAAGTTAGGTTCAGCGGTGACGATGGATTTGCTCACCTTGCTGACCCTATGAGCTGCATCTCTCTACTGGTTGCATCGTATTGTGAGATGTCATATGTTGCTGGAGACAGAAACATACTTAACAAAGGAATCCACGTTTCCTCCTCTTGTTATTATTATTGCTGTGCTCTTTGCGTCACGTCACCGACGCCCACCCCTTCGAATAGGAACGACCCGTGTCAAAGTGACCGGTGGGAGTTTAATGGGATTAACATTACAGCCGAAACCGATGGGGTTGAATTGTCGCGCGTCGAGCGCATACATACGTACGGACATACGTACGTACATGCAGACGCACACACACACACATACATACCTACATATATGCTTCGTCAACATTCCTTATAAGGCATTCCAGATGAATTCAACGCTTCGGAAGGAGACAAAACAAGTCAGAAACCCAAAATCAAACAGATTTCATTGAGGCAGGTTTTCTACAGCTGGATGCTCTTGCTATTGCCAACCTTCAATCCATAGCCAAGTAAGTTAACATTTTCTTAAGGCCAGACATGTTTTCGGGGTAGATTGGAAATGAATAGTATCGCTCACATGACAGTGACATAGATTTACAACCATTACTAATGCTTAGCAGAGAAGTTTAAGTAGAGGGTGTATCCTGGAGAGGGAAAATGGGTTGAAGACTAGGGACGAGAAACTTGTATGTCAGGAAGAGATAAAGTGTAAGAGGCGAAATATGTGATCAAGATTAGGGAGAAGACATCAGATGAATAAGAAATGAAAGGGGAATTAGTCAGGCGATTTGGGTATGTGGAAACATAGACTGTAATGGCGATATGGAGAGCGACGGTTTGGTGCAGATGGCTTGCAACAGAAGAAACGCTTTTGAAGGCAACCAAGGGTGAAATGGCGATGACAAAACACAACATGATTCAATTCACTGGGAAAAGGTGAAGGAAATACCTTTTATGCATACATACACACATAATTATATATATATGTACTCGCGTGTACATGCGTATGAGTGTATATAGATATAATATATATGTTTATATACACAAATATGAACACATACGCACACACACATATACATATCAACACCATGATGGATCAGATGGAATCCATTGAGGTTGATTTCCCACAGCCAGAAACCCTTCTGGCAACCAACCATCATCTGTTTTCAAGAAAGGTAATATAGCCACATATCGTTCATTGTTATATATCAGCCAGAAAGAAATATGGTATTTTGCCCTTGCTATATTTGTTCTGTACCAAGTTGCATATACTCCCTTGTTACCCTCACCATCCAAACATCAACTTGCCTGTGATTCGCCTACGAAAAATCTGTAAATCAACGGTTTTCATTAATTGTTTGACAATTGTGATAAACTAAAAAAGAAAGACGTGATTAAACTTATTAGACAGCCGTGTAGTTAAGGAACTTGCTTTGCAACCACGCGGTTTCGATCCCAAGGCGCGGCATCGTCGGCAAGTGTCCTTTACTACAGCCCTGGATCGACCAATGCTTTGTGAGTGAATTTTGTAGACGGAAACTGTTTGGAATCCAGTTGTGTGTGTGTGTGCATATATATATATATGTGTGTGTCTTTGTATTTGATTTGTGATGCTTTCTTTACGTCACCGTAACTTAGTGATTCAGCAAAAGAGACAGATATATTAAGCACCAGACAAAAAAATTACTGGGGCTCGATTTGTAACGACTGAATCTTTTAAGGTGGTGCTCTAGCTTGCTCACTGAAACCAGTGAGAGTTAAGAAGTAAAATATATTTGTTTAGATTAAGGATGTGATGTCGCAAACGTTCGATAATAAACTTGTTAAAAGAGAAAAAATGGTTATATTGTAAAAACTTCAAAGTTCGCCTCACCTACAAATGGGAACCCGCTGTGATAATAAAGCTAAAATTAGGTCAGGAGATCAAACGACTACACTGTTAAATGTCTGGACATTGTTTTGTTTTAAAGAGATCTGAAACGATACTTAAAAATGGAAAGGTTTAAGTGTGGACGGATTGATGATCAGAAAAGACAAATCAACAGAAGACATTGTTGATTGAAGCAAAATCTAGAAGTTTCTACGATGATTTGCAGAAAGTTAAAAGCTTTGTGATAAAACTGTTTTTTGTTTCTTAGGATTGGTTTGAAAAATTTAAGAGAGATATTTTACTTTGAAAATTAAATAATTGGTGAAGCTGGTGGTGGTGATGTAGAGCCTTTTTTGTCTTTCTTGTTGGTATCGAGTTGTAACAGTTTAAAAGAAACACTGTTAACCCTTTTGTTAGACTTCTATTGAAATAACACTGTTCTTGTTTCACTTGATTGGGAAAATAAGGGACAATTTAATAAAAATAACTGGCATTATTAAGTTGCTGTTTAAGGCGGTGAGCTGGGAGAAATCTTAGAGGCATTTCGTCTGTCATTACGTTCTGCCGTCGAGGTTGACTTTATTTTTCATCCTTTCAGAGTCGATAAATAAAGTACCAGTCGGGCACTGAGGTCGACTAGTCCCCTTCCCCCCAAATTTCAAGCCTTGTGCTTATAGTACGAAGGATTATTAAGCTGTTTAAGGCGGCAAGCTGGCAGAATGGTTAGCATGCCGGAGAAAACGTTAGGCGGCATTTCGTCCGTCTTTACGTTCTGAGCTAAAATTCTGCCGAAATCGACTTCTTTGTCTTTCACCTTTCGGGGTTGATAACATAGGTACTGGTTGAGCTGGAGGGGGGGGGGCGATGTAAGAGACTTAATTCCTCCACCAACATTTCAAGCCTTGTTTTTATAGCCGAAAGGATTAGGTTTGCCACACGTCTGTGGTTTCCAGATGTCCTGGATTCAGGAATTAAATCTTTAAAGAATTCTTCAAAAAGCCAGAATTTCAGTTTCCATCAATTAAAATGCTGCGAGCGTGTTGGCTTGCTTCTGTAGGTTCCGTTAAACCTTGTGGTGGGCGACCAGTTGCTGGGATTTAAGAAAAAAAAAAAAAACTACAAATGGTTTCAAACAGTTTTAACAGAAAGATTTGGAAGAATCAAATGAAAGTTCTCTGGTAATTTTCTTTGATGTAAATGTTTATTTTAATTTTAAAATTTGCCAGCAAAATCTTATAAAATCCCCAAGTTCTAAAAGATGCACATGATGATGTTAGATCACCACACGCTTTCAGTTTTAGTCTACTGCGTGGCATCCCTTGGGTAGCTTCTCTATGGGAGCCAGGACGACCAATGTTTCGTCAGTGAATTTGGTTGGCGAAAACTGTGTAGAGGCCCTTGTTTGCCCCCATCCAAACACATATTGAGTCGCTTACATCCCTGCAACCTAGCGGCTCGGCGAAAAAGACATTTGCTCCACTGAACCCTATAAGGTGGTGCCCCATTATGACCGTAATCCAATGATTAAGACAAGTAAAAGACATATATGTATGTATGTATATATATGTGACTGACTGACCGACTACGGGCCTTTTGGGTCTGGCAGCAGTCGTGGTAACATCAACATTTTTTTTTCTCTGCCCCAAGGCACATTCCTAACACGCCAGCTGAGTTTAATTCGTCTAAGCCGAAACACGCCTGTTGTGATGTCCTGTTATTGTTGTTATTATTATTGTTTTTACGTATTATTTTTGTATTCATCTTCGGGTAACATCGTCCGTTTTTCCATCCTTGTTTCGTATACATTCGATGCTTTTTTTCCCAAGGAATCAAATGCGCTTAGCTTAGTTTTTCCTTGGGGCTGGCCAGATTGGAGCAATCTCAAGATTAATCAGCCGAAATTGCGAGGATGATCCGGTTCTTGACTGAAGATTGAAGGCTTCGAATGTCCCGTCCGTGTTTTTTGTATCGTCTTCTAATTGTTTTGCGTTCTTGTCCCAGTTTGTATTTATATATTAGGTTTGCCATACGTCTGTGGTTTCCAGATGTCAGGATTAAATAAA
>NC_042999.1:11580366-11637866 GCF_006345805.1 Octopus sinensis | reverse complement strand
GCACATGCGCACTGGCAGCCCGGCCGCCCGACGTAGTCCAGATTCTTTGTGCCATTCCTCACATACCAGCGGCTGGCTTGCTTCTTCAAGCTTAAAAATTCTCATTTTTTTCCACAACAACTCCGTTACATTTTAGAAACAAGAGTACCGTTTCATCTCGGCCTTTCTGGTGAGTATTCATCAAAAAAGAAAAAAAAATTATACGTAATTTTTTCGATTCTTCTTTCTGTACATTTTTCTCTCAATCTCTCTCCCCCTCTCTCTGTATTCATGTAACTCCCTCTCTCTGCATAGACATGTAACTCTCCCGCTCACTCTCTTTGTATTTACATGTAACTCTCCCACTTTCCTTATCCATGGCTTTCTCTCTCTCTCTCTCTCTCTCTCTCTCTCTGTATTTATGTATCATTTTTTCTTCCGTCCATGTTGTTTGTTCCTTTGGAGATTTTCTTCTAGGACCGGATAATGTCTGAAAGTCAGCTCCAGGCAGAATTCACTCCCAAATAGTCGTTAGATGTAGAGAAAGAAGGGGGGGGAATACGATTGGCATTAAAAGAAAGCGTGTTGGTGAGTGTGAGTGATAGAATGAGTGAGTGTGAGTGCGCATTTATTAACTTTTTCTTTTGTTTTTCTGATTTCGTCTTCCTCCTCCTCCTCCTCCTCCCACCACCATTTCACTCTGAGTAGAAAACTTTGTTCTTCACTGTTCCTACTCTTACTGTTACTCACACATTGCTACCATTGCTCTGATTATTGCTGCTACCACTACCAATCTTCCTACTATTACTGCTACTCCTTACTAGCGATGGTGGTGGTGGTGGTTGAACATCTGCTGTTATTCAAAGCTTACCGCCGCCGCCCCCTTCATTGCAACGCCTCGTGTTTTCTTGTTTGGTAGCAACACAAGAGGAGTAGTAAGAGTAGTCGTATGTGAAGAAGTCGCAGAGGAAGCACTTTGTTGTTTCTCGCTGATAGTTCTATGCTGCTTCCTCCCTCGGCCTTTTTAACAACTCTAGCAGTTTTTTTCTTTTTCCAAATCATTGTTATTTATTTATAACGAAGCAGTTTTTACCCACGTTTTTTTTAATAAAATAATTGTCGAATTGTTATGGTAGAAAGGGGAATATAAATTTAAAAGTAATCACAAAGATAAACGAAGTGATGATGAAGATGATGATGATGGGGGGGGACAATTGTTGGGAAAAGTACTTAGTTCGGCCAGTCGTAGTGGTAGTGATGGTGGTGATGGTAAGAGTAGAGAGAAGTAATGGTGGTTGTATAGCAGTGAGAGTAAAGTAAGAGTGGTGGTGAGAGTAGAGAGCAGTGAGTAAAAACTTTGAAGGCGGCAAGGAAAGTTACAAGATGGTGGCGATGGCGGGGAATTGTTAGGACGAGAGAGAGCGGGAAGGGTGGATGATGGAGACGGGAGAGAGAGAGAGAGAGAGAGAGCGGGAAGGGTGGATGATGGAGACGGGAGAGAGAGAGAGAGAGAGAGAGAGCGGGAAGGGTGGATGATGGAGACGGGAGAGAGAGAGAGAGAGGATTTGTAGGGGTTTTTTTTGTTGTTTTCTTTCGAGTTTCGTCACTTGTGTTTCTCGAGTTCCTTCAGTTGTTGAGGAAATTGGGGAAGAGGAGTGTTTTCGGTGGGAGGGAGACGAAGCAGTAGCCACAATGACATGATCAGCTTTTGATAGTAGCAATGGAAGAAAGAGGAATGTTAGTGTCAAATAAGAGAGAGAGAGAGCTAGAACAATGAAGTGTGCTGCAGTGCGGTCTGCAGAAGAAAGAGTGACGGAGATATTTTATTAAAAGTTCTGTAAATGGGTAAAAGATTGAGGTGATTGTGGTGGTTGTGGAATATACGGGTGGTTTGGTGATTGGGGTACACTGCAGGAAAGGAAGCAACACTGGAGGAGATAATGGACATTGTTTACTAACAATTTATAAGAAGGAAAATTTACGAGTGAGATTTTATTAAAAGTTCTGTAAATGGGTGAGGTTGTGGTGGAATATACGGGTAGTTTGATGGTGGCTGGGTATATAAGAGGAAGAAAGCGACATTACGATATATATATAGACATTATTTACTAACAGTTTTTAAGGAAGAGGTCTGATGTGTTGGTGGAATATACGGGTAGATTGCTGAGGTAGCTGGGTATACAAGAGGAAGAAAGCGACACGAGGATTTAGTCATGGCTTGCTTACAATTTCCCGAGAAATAACGAAAATTTCCTGAGAGAGAAACCGATATTTTAATAAAAGTTCTTCTAAACGGGTAGCTTTGATGGTTGCTGGGTATTGAAGAGGGAAAGAAACATTAGAAATGATTGTCATTGTTTAGAGTTTTTAGAAATAATGTAAATTTAACAGTTTATTTGTAAACAACACAACTCACGGATTGTTTGTCTCTTAAACGTTTCCATGTTTTACATTCAATTTACAGTTTATATTATTGTAAATACGGGTTGTATGTAATCGGAGACATAATAGGAGAGAGCGTTTAATTAATCATTCGCTTAAAAGTTTCGATCGTGTGAAAATAAAATCACTGACACATATTTATATATAGTATGAGTGAGTGTATATAGAGAGAAGCATGCATTATGTCTTGCTATTGTGGCGGGTAACACCGTCCTCTCTTAGAAATACAATTTCTATTTACATTAATTAATATATTTTTTAAAATATTTTAAGATAATATGGTTTGTGTATTGTTAGGTGAACACATTTTTATTCTTATTTATATATATACACATATATATATATATACATAGGTGTGTGTTCTCTCAGAATAGAGTTGCAAATTATTTCTTGTGCGCCAAAACAGGCAGATTTCTGCAGATTTAAATGTTTTGTCGCAGATTAATTGTTTGGCGGAGAATTTTTGCCCCGTTTTTCTGAAATTCTTCAGGTTTTGACTTTGTTGCGAACATAATGTCAGATTATGTATTTTCTTCAAAAACTGAAAATTATGAGTCTTCCTTCCTTAATTCTTGTCTTTGCTTTCGTTTTGTTTCGAGGGAAACAAAATTGTAATTCGCGAAGCTTTAAAGTATTCAACATTCAAAGAAATTGCAGATTTTTGGCGCAACTTGTACAAAAACGTTCTATATATATATGTGTGTATATATAATATATATACACGCATACATACGCGCACATTCACTTATATTAATAATAATAATAATGGCAAGAAGTTGAATTGTAATTAAGTGTTGTAATCGGATCGACTAAGTATGGAAAGTAAAAACAGTTGGATGTTTTATTTCCTAAGCGAAATAGGGAGAGAGAGAGGAAGGCGGCATGCTGGCTTTTCTGTCTCTCTCTCTCCTTCTTGTATAAAGCTGGCATGGCAGCAATGTTTTGTGGCTGATTGTTTGACGGGATTTGAATGTCTGAAATATTTGACATACTTCTGCCCAGCCGCCCTTCTCTAACTTCCCGACATTTCAACCAACTTCCAACTTTTCTCTTTTTCCCCCCCACTTCACTAAACTATTTCAAATGTTTACTTTAACCCACTGACAAGCTTTTGGAGGACCGTTTCCCCCCTGAAAAGCTGCTTTTGTTTCAAGAAATATCTCGAAACGCAAGTAAACATGGAGCGAAATATTTGCGAGTGAAACAAGCTTGGAATTTCACTCGGTCGACATTGTTGTCATTAATAACGTTCTTCTACTTCAACAAACAATTTCCCCAAATTCCTCCCCCAAACTTGTTCATTATGTTCGGTTCTCCTCTATATTTATATTTATTATTACCCACTTCGTGTTGTTTTTCATATTTTAAAATTTCTATTATTTTTTACGGTTTTAAAATAAGGTTTTATATTATTTCTCTCTCTCTGTTTGTTTCTGTTTTGCTGTTAGTGAAAGTCTGAAACTGCTAAAAGTTAGCCCCAACCTAATTAAACCGTGGTCGCTCGTTTGCCTTAATAAATTGGACTTAATTACTTAGAATGGTAAAGCCTTGTGGTGTTAATTAGTCTCTAACTGCTAAAAGTTTGTCCCAGCCCAATTAAACTATGGATCACTGGTTTGCCTTAATTAATCGGAGTTAATTACTAGAATGGTATGGTTTTATGGTGTTTTCAGCCTCTGAAAGTTACCCCAACCTAATTAAATCGTGGATCGTTCGTTTACTTTAATAATTCCAACTGTTAATTAGTAGAATGGTGAGGTTTTGTGGTGCTGTTAATAAGTCTGCAACTGCCAAAAGTTCAATCCAACCTAATTAAACCATGGATCGTTGGTTTGTCTTAGTAACGGACTGTTAATTACTAGAATGGTAAAGGTTATGTGGTTCTGTAACTGCCACAAGTTAACCAAACCGTGGGTCGTTCATTGACTCGTAATTATTATTATAGAATAATAAAGGTTTTGCTCTTTCTTCTGTCCTAACTGTTCATTCATTTGTAACCCCTAAAACAACATTTCTGCCCTTTCAAACAGATTTGCCTTTTTAAATACTCCGTTTACAGAGAGATCTCGAGTTCAAATGGTGCTGTCATGGAATAATAACAATAATTATAAATATACTGCATCGAATTAATGAACTTTGTTAATCTTCTCTCATAATTTGCTTTGTCTCTTGTTACAGAGGTAAACACTTGATTAATCAAATTTCTGATCCGGTTTCAATCTTCCCTGTGGTCGCTAAATTTTCCCCAGTAGGGAAATACTAAGGCATGAATGTCACATATTCCTCTACCTGACATTCTCTCACAAAATCTCTCAGCTTCCAGTTGTCTTCAAAACAAATGGTTGGAGCCACATTGCTGATTGTCATCGGGAAATAAACACCAACACATCTTTATTCTCTTGAAATTCTGATACTCCATTCCCGTTTCTTTAGAAAGACATTCTCCACTTATAAACGACTTTAAAATTAATTACACAATTGTTTATTTTTGCTTCGGTTCTTATTTCGAAATTCTTCCGGGGACAACTTCCCTATTGTTCCTTCAACCAACATAAAATAGTTTCCAATTCCTTTTACCATAATGTTACACATTATTGTTATTGCTGTTGTTGTTTCCGACGGGTTCAATTCCTGCTGGAGCCTACGATGCCTTTCATCTCTCCTCGGGTCCGTCTCCCATCACAATTGCTGTCTTCGTGTCAGAAAACAATTATTATTATTATTATTGGTCAAGTGGTGACTGGCTTTGTTTATTTTTATATTCTCTTACCTAATTTAAACATCATCTTCAAACGACTTCAAGTATGTGTGTGTGTGTATATATATATATATGTATGTATATATGGTACATACTTCATATGTATACATGTATGTGTGCGCGCACTTGAATATACATGTTCGATTTAGTACTAATGTCTGCTACTTGAAAGACAGTAACACTTGAAAGCAAGTTGATGACACTCTTAGGCCAACTTCACTGCCTCTCCTCCACCTCTGCTCCGATTCCAACACTAAACCTGCCATGCTGCTGCTATTCTGGCCTTTTAATTCATTTCTCTTACACTACAAAAAGCACTCATCACATACGCAGCACATGCAGGCTTATTTATATTACATCAACAGACAATTACTAAAGAGGATTCTCTATAACCACCACACGCAAACCCAGATATATACCTATGTATTGCATATATATATATATTATATATATATATATATATATATATATATATATATATACACACATACATATATCCAGTACAGATGTGTGTGTGTATATATATATACACGTGTCTTGTATACATACACAATGTTAATATAAAGCACGTGTATTTGTGTGTATACACACACACGTTTATGCACTCTTGTATATGTCTGCCAGTGTTTATAATTTTGTTAGTTTGGTCGACCAAATCCTCGAAATGTAACTTTTTTCTGATACAAAGTTTTGCTTTATTTGCAAAAGAGGGAGCAAAGCCCTTCCAATCCTCTCCCGTCTTCCCCTAATATGGCAGATGGAAGGTTTTGATTTACGAGGGAATTTAGGAAAAACATTTCTTCCTGGGAAAATGGTTTGGAAACCTCCATGGTAAATAAAGACTTGGATACTTTCCGGAATGAGTTTTAATGCGATTCCATTTGAGAAAAGGAAACGAGAAGAATCGTTTCTTTTGGCTATGTTTTAATAATTTTCTAAATTTGGTTATTAAACTAGTAAACGCGCGCGCATTTGTGCTTGTATGTATGTTTATGTATATACACACATGTATATATTTGTTTTGTGTATAGGTATAGATATGTGTATGGATATTTATGTGTAAATATGCATATGTATGTTGATGATATCAATAAATATATCCGTGTATTCTTGTGGAAAGAGCCTAAAGGCAAAAGGTCAGGCTAACATTATTTCTTCTTTCTCTTTTTAAAACCAACAATTTATATAAATCCTTACAATTTATTTTCAACGCCATCCCCCCTTAATTAACAAACACACTTTAATTTCCTTCTTAAATGTAAAACTATTGAACGAAGTTGTAGTCTCGAGTCCCATTTTGCCAGTCAGGGGATCTTTCCCTTCCTCTCCCAAAACAAAGAGATGGAGGTTGATGTCAGCCAGTAATAAAGACATTTCTCTATTCTTCCCAGCAATTCCATTACTACTACTAGAATCTTTGGCTCCACCAGAACCTTGCCTTTTATTCTTTCTTTCTCCTTTTTCTGTTGACTTTGGAAATTTCTGTGAGAAGCCAGTTCCATCGTCAACATCAGCTGGAAAGTTGCTATTTTAGGTGACTATCGACTGTTTATGGAGGAGACACGACAAACACGTAACATAGAAATGTGGAATATAAAAAGTGTAGGGAACCGATGATGCGATGGAGGAGGTGCGCGCCTCAACTTAACGCCTGGAGGTGGTGGACATGCTGACCTATATTTCGGAAAAGAAGAATTGTGAAGACACAAGGGCCGCCGACGACAACACTTCTCTTCACTCCACCATACATACTTACACACACACACACACACGTGTGTGATATGTTTCTATGTATATAGGTGGGTGCATATATATATATATATATATATATATATATATATAATATATATATATATATATATTCGGCCAATAATGGCTGAAACCTATCAAAGTATATATATATATATATATATATATTTATGTATGTGTGTATATACATGCTTATTCAAGCGTGTGTGCATATATATATATATATATGCACACACGCTTGAATATATATATATATATATATATTGAAAAGATCCTATATACATATATATAGTTAAGCCAAACATAAGAAGTGTGTATCTATTTATATTAACATAATATACAATAGTCTATGTCTAAATTATGGTACACTATAACGTATGTTTTGTGTATATAAAATACACACACACATACAAACGAACACAGGTACAATTAAACATACATTTTCCTATTTAATTGTTATTTCTCACCCCCCACCCCCTCACCACTCAAACTTTTTAATTAACCTTTTTTTTCCGTTTTATGATCCTGGTTCCCTTGTCGACACCTTGTTTTGTTATGGCCCATGGCCCTATTTTCATTCCCCAACATTCTCTTAAACCCTCCACCACATCACATTAAACCCATTTACTTTGTCTTCCTCTATTAATGTATCTCATCACTTATTCTGCAGTTTGTCACTTTTCATATTTATTTTCATTTGTTAATTATTAAATTAGCTACTTTTTATTTTTATAAGGATTTTAATTTCTTTTTGCTTCTGTCAATAATAGTTAATTTGGTTGAAACAGAACTGGCATTTATTCTATAAACAACCCAAACAATGTATATGTATATATATATATATTATATATATATATATATATATATACATACAAACATGTTTATATATATATATATATATATATATAAACATGTTTGTATGTAATATATATATGTAATATATATATAAACATGTTTGTATGTATATATATATAAACGTTTGTTTATATATATATATATATATATATATAAACATTTGTTTAATTATATATATATTTATATACATATAAACTTGTTTAATAATATATACGCATGTATGAATGTGTGTGTGTGTATGTATGTGTGTACATATCTATGTGGATAATATGTACGTGTGCGCGCGCGTGAATGCGTGTGTGTATATATATACACACAGACACCCATTACATACATACACAGTTGGTAGTAGTCCTTTTTTTTTTTTCCCTTATTCTTTTCGGTGAAGAAATGGTTTATCGATGTCAGTGTCTGAATCCCTTGCAAGGGGCTCTCCGTCTCTCTGCAAATCGTTGGGAGATGAAGGAAGTTCAACTTTAATCTGTTGTGGCAGTTTATAATAAAACTGTTTGGGGGAAAGGAAAAAGAGACAGCCAAACTCCTGCCTGAAAGTGTTTCTCTATGCCCGTCTCTGCCTCGCCTACGTCGCCCTGCCTCTGCCTTCTCCGTTCCCCTATTGTTGTCTGGCTTTTTCTCCCCCTTTTTTTGTTCCATCGTCCAATGTCTTGCAGACACACATGAACACTTTCTGACCGACGACCAACTTGGCAAAACTGACTGAAGAAGTAAATAAAGAGATTTCAACCTTCTATATATATATATATATATTTATGGTCGGTCAGAACGTGTTCATGTGTGTCTACACACACACACACACATATATATATATGTATGTATATATTTTTTATTTTTATTTTATTTTATTTTATCTACTTTCAGCTCACGAGCGTGGCCATATATATGTCCATATTTATAAATACATCATATATATATATATATATATATATATAATATATATATATATATATATATACATATATAAAAATGTGTATATGTAGATATATATATATATATAAGTATGTGTGCGCGCGCACATACATATTATCCACATAGATATGTACACACATACAAATATATGCACACATATATACACACACACATTCATACATAAATGTGTATATATAATTAAACAAGTTTATAAGTATGTGTACATATATATATACCCATATACATATGTATTTATATACATGTGTGTGTGTGTGTATATATATGAATTTTTTGTGTAATAGGAGAAAAAAACGAAGGCTGTATCGACATTAGAGCGTTTATAGATAGAAGGTCTTAACAGCTGTTTCTAGGATATTTATTCATTATATCCCTTCATCGTCGGAGACTGTGTGAGTCAAAGTTAGTTTAGATGTGATACAAAATCCTCTCACACCGTCTCCGATGAAGGGATATAATGAATATATATCCTAGAAACAGCTGTAAGACCTGTATATATATATATATATATATATATATATATATATATATATACTGAAAGGACACGACTTAAATATGTCTGAGTAGGGAGGTGAATGGCATCCATACATATGTGTGTATGGCTTGGTTTGCAAATACTTCTCAGCAGGGATCCCCCCGTCACCTTTCCCTTTGACCTCCCCCTGCAACTGCTGTTAACTGAACCATGATGTTACTCTTAATTAGTGTTTCTTCTTAATTAGCCGTCATTCATTGATCGTCGTCCTCCATCTCTCTCCTTTCTTCTTCATTCTACATTCCATTCAGTTTATCATTCTTTATCTGTTATCTTTTGTTTCTGGCATTTCACTGGGGTCATGATACAGCAACTCCTTTCGAAGGCCTTAGTGGAACACATTCGCCCCCTGCTATTATTGTTTTCAAATCTGGTATTTATTCTATCGGTTTAAATTTCCGAGCGACTCTTACAGGGAGGTAAACAAACTAACACCAGTTATCAAGCGGTGGAGGTCACACATACACACATCATAATTATCATTCCACTTCCGTTTTCCGTGCTGGCATGGGTTGGACGGATTGACATAATCTGACCAGCTGTAGGTTTGCATTGTGCTTCAGGTCAGTTTTGCCATAATCTCTACGGCTCGATGCCTTTCCTAACGCTTGTAGCAAACTCGTTGTGCTTCCACAATTTCTGTCTACCAAATTCACTCAAACCGTCGTAGAAGACACCTGCCTTGCACTGGGACTCAGCCCCAAAATTCTTTTTAAATACATTAATTTACAAAGAAAACATTTATAGTTTATGATTTGAATTTTATTTAAAGTTATGCCCCAGTGGCCTCCTATTGTTTCCCTCTTTCTAAAATATATCTAAATCGTTCCTCAAAATATTACTTTTTCAAATGGCTTCCAAGTGGTTCAGGTTAAATGGTTAATAATTAACTTCTTGCGTCCTTTGTCTTTCTTTTGTATTTTTTTTTAGTGTTGTAAGAATATTTTGGCACACACAGACATGTGTATGTGTATCATCATTTATCATCCATTGTCCATGCTGGCGTGGATTGGACAGTTTGACCAGGGCTGGTAAGCTGTGTCAGACTCCAGTCTGATTTGGCATGGTTTCTACAGGTGGCTGCCCTTCCTGACTCCAACCACTTTGAGAGTGTAATGGGTGCTTTTACGTGCCACTGGCACAGGCGCCATTTGCATGACACCAGTATCTGCCATGACTGCAATTTTACTTGGTTTGATGGGTCTTCTTCTCAAGCCCAACATAATGCCAAAGGTCTTCGTTATTCATCATTGCCTCTCTGAAGCCCAACACTCGAAAGGTGCTTTTTACATGCCACCTTTATGGGTGTCTGTTACATGACACGCGTATTTATATGTATGTGTATATATATATATATATATATTTATATAATATATGTAGATAGATAAAACTTACTTGGAAGAGGATACGTGGCATTCAATCATATAATAATAATAATATATATGCATATATACATATGTATATGTACATACTTACATCTATATGTATATATATATATATATATATATATATATAAATATATATGTATATTCACATACACACATTGTGTCTGATGATGATGATCATCATCATCATTTTAACATCCACTTTTCCATGCATGGGTGAGACAGAATTTGTTGAGGCAGATTTTCTATGCCTGGATGCCCTTCCTGTATGCATGTGTGTATGTGTGTATATATATTATCTCTTATCTTTTTACTTGTTTCAGTCATGTGATTGCGGCCATGCTAGAGCACAGCCTTGTAGGATTGTTCGTAGAACGAATTAACCACAATACCTATTTTTATTCTTCTTCAGGTCTGATATTAATTCTATCAGTCTATTTTGCCGAACCACTAAGTTATGGGGATGTAGACGAACTGATACTAGTTGTCAAATGGTGGTGGTGGGGGGGGACAATCACAAAGAAGAACGGACACACACACACACACACACACACACACATTACATATACATATATGACTGGCTTCTTTCAGTTTCCATCTACCAAATCTATTCGCAAGTCTTTGGTAGAATTCAGGCTATTGCTCAAAGTATCATGCAGTGGGACTGAACCCAAAAGTGGAGGCACATGGCCTAGTAGTTAGAGCAGCAGACTTGCGGTCGAGGGATTGCGGGTTCAAATCTCAGACCAGGCGACGTGTGTGTTTATGAGCGAAACACCTAAGCTCCACGCGGCTCCGGCAGAAGGTAATGGCGAACTTCTGCTGACTCTTTCACCACAACTTTCTCTCACTCTTTCCTCCTGCATCTTGCAGCTCACCTGTGATGGACCGGCGTCCTGTCCAGGTGGGGAACCTATACGCCAAGGAAACCGGGAAACCGGCCCTTATGAGCCAGGCCTGGCTTGAGAAGGAAAACTGAACCCGAAACTATGTGGTTAGAAAGCAAACTTCTTACCACACAACCATGGCTGCCCACACACACACATGAGCGTTTATTGTATATATGTGTGTGTATATGTTGAATGAATGGTCTCCAAAGCTCAACTGCTGCAACCGTCGACAGTTGAGATGGAGGTAGGGCTGATGACAGTTTGGTCTCTCCAGAAACTGAATCGTGTGAAGAGAGTCTATAAAATTTTTTGGTCACTTTTAACCCTTTAGCATTTAAAGCAGCCATATCCGGCCAAAATAGTTTTCCTGTTTTATGTTCAAACTGGTCAGATCCAGCCTATCACACCTACCCTACAATGTCATTCTAAGAATAAAACAATCACCACGTAGAAATCTTGAAACTTTTCCACTTGTTTAAGAAAAATACGTAATTAACAACTTAATAAGTGCAGAGTTTACCTTCTCACCCCCGCTTCGTTTGTTGAATGCCATTGGTAATTAACATAACGAACTTTTATATTAGCCATCATGACTTGTTTGTTGTAAGCAAATGCATGCACGCGTGTACATATACCTACACACACACACACGTCTTGGCTTGGTGAGTGAAGATTTACTGAGGTGAATGTCTGTTGCAGACTTGCTGATGTCTGACCAGTCTGATTCAGGACAAACCGGCACAACTGCAGAGGCTGACCAGGGCTGGTTGTAGTGTCCTTGTTTTCCTTCCTTTTTTTTTTTTTTTCTCTTGAAGACCCCACCCCAGAGGCTGTTGCCCTGAGAATATTGAGATGCTCACACTTAGTGACAAGAACAGATCACTGGTGATCAACATGGCAGGTACCGAGACGTTTCTGGAAGGATTCCTTAGATGTCTTTAGTGCTTCTCTGTCACGGTGACCAGAGGAGAGTTTACCATACAAGTGTGGCCAGGTGGGTAAAAAATTTGTTTGCCAACCACATGGTTTCAGGTTCAGTTTCACCTTGTGGAACCTTGGGCAAGTGTCTTCTGCTTGCTTTGGTTGATTATTCAATCAAACCATTATGATTTTACAGATGGATACCCTTCTAACACCGACCATTTTCCAGAGTGGACTGGGTGCTTTTTACATGGCATCAACACCATACACATTGAAGGGAAACTAAAAGAAGCCCATCATATATATACATGTATATATGTGTGTGAGCATGTGTGTGTCCTTGTCTTGACATAGTCACTGTCATACGAGAGGTGTCGTTCATTTCCAGCATTCTGGAAGAATCATGTTTGCCCTTGGAAACTTATTTGGAAATAGGTGATGGCTGGCAACAGGAAGGGCATCTGCCTCAACAAACTCCATCCGATCCATGGACAGGTGTTCCAGTGAGGATGAAGGTAATATAGAGCTCTACTTCTAACACAATTCATCTTCCACGTGTATACATTTATTTATATATACATCATCATCTAATGTCCACTTTCCATGCCAACATGAGTTGTGGGGAGGTTTGACAGGAGCTGGTCAGCCACACAACTGTGCCAAGCTCCCCTCTCCACTTTGGCTGGCATGTTTTTTACAGATGGATACCCTTCTAACACCGACCATTTTCCAGAGTGGACTGGGTGCTTTTTACATGGCATCAACACCATACACATTGATGGGTACAAACTTAGGCAGGTCTTTGACTGCAGATTTGTTTCAAGGAGAATTTCTTGGACTTTGTTTTGGAGAAACATGAATTATACAGAAGTGCACGAACACTAAAAAGCTGGTTTTATCAAAATAAATTGAAAGATGACATTCACAGACAGCAATTCAGTATTATTTTTACAAAAATACGGTTGTGAATCGAAGTTTGTTGTTATTTTAGTCTAAATATGGTGAAGGATATAAACGTGTTGAGAAATTCGTACCATTCTCTGTGTAAGAACCCACAAATTTGTGTTAGTGATCCTGTTTGTTGGTTGTTGTGAATTTTTCCTCGGGTTTCTAATAATGTTGTGTGATATCGTAAGGGTCAGCTGTTGTTGAATAAAGTAGGAAGATAAATAGAAGTTTCTAAAAGCTCCACTGTTTGCTTCTCTTTACATGTCTTTCTAGTTCCACTTGATATATATATATATATATATATATATATATAGGTCGTCTGCTTCACTTAATTAAGGTCACAGTCAAAGTATAATATTAGCTCCATTTAATTATTTTGTATGTGGATATGTGTATGTATATCTGTGTGTGTGTGTGTGTGTGATTTCCATTAGCAGATTGTATGTGTGTGTGTGTGCTTGGTCTTATTTTTATTTTGGCATTTCTCGTGTTCTTGTACTAAGTTTAACAATAGCTGCCATATTTGCTGGTGTTGAAAGATGCACCGTTGCATAAAGTGCACCTATTTTACAAGGTTATCTTGTGGACAAACCAATTGAATATGTTTTTATCATAGATTTATTGAGAGATATTTTGAAGTGACTTTTTTTTTTTTTTCTTGTGGAGAAGATAACTGATTCTGTGCATGGAACTACAATGCTGTGGCAATAAACTGGATTAAGACATGAAACCCATAAAGTTATCATAAATATGATCTAATGTTATGAGAGAACCATATTCCTGCTTTATTTCCTTTCTCATCCACTGAATGGTTGTTTATATTTTGGCCAAGACAACCGCCAGGCAGGAGTTAGAACTTGTATTTCTGCCTGTTATGTTTCCTATAACTGTACTCAGTCATCAGGGTGGCACACGCCACTGCTATGTTTTTCTTGTCATCCATTCATTGCAAAGAGTTGACAGGCAGATGGAAATTTAACATTCCTCTCATCTTTCTACAAGAATTTTCATTGAGATAATTTTTTTAAAAAATGTTTCTTAAAGGTAATAAAGTCATTAAATGATGAAAGACCAATATTAGGTGCGGGTTATGTATGTTGGGAAAGGAGATGTGATGACATAAGGGGACTTCCCCCACTTAACTGCCAATGTACCAAAAGTAACTTTTTCCTAAGTTTATGCTAACAAACTGATGTTTTGGTTTATTTCCCCTATTTTATTAAAAGCAACAATTAATGGACCTAGCAGGCTTCTGCTCATTTTGGCTCCCTAGTCTATGGTACTCAGCCTCCCATCCATAATACAGCTACATTAGATGCTGGGCAATTATTTGATACATTTAAAGATATAAAAAAAGATGTGTAATATCCCAGCAAATATGGGAGTTAAAATTACTGATATGTTCCTAATATTTTTTTCATCAGTATCATAAAACATTCTTTTGAAGTATTTTCAACCACTCACATAATTGATCTTCATAATTAGTGTCACTACACTCCATTTATTTCTACATATATAGACTTATTATGGAGTAGATGCTCAGCTGAAGAGGTCCTATAATACCGAAACATGCCTTGCTTTTACAATTCGGTTTCAAAGACCAAATCCATTAAATCAATCTCCATTGTCTCTATTGAGCCCCCCCCCCCAAAAAAAAATTCAATCAACTGATCTTATCAGTGGAGTTATCTCACTTGATTGTTGCTTTCAGATTTTAGACACTCCTGGAGGAAGGTTTTTTTTTTCTACTAATTGCATGGATAATCTTAGCTACTCAAAGTTTTTCAGTTCCCTAAAATATATGAGACCCAACCATATTTATATTTAATATTTAAAACTCCCACCTTGCATATTTCCTTCTAGTTGTATTGTTTTGGTTCACAGCTGCTACAGTTCGTCCAAATACGATTAGAGAAACGGTTTCTGGAAGTCTGTGTGTCTTTCTGCTCTCTCCATCTTAGCTTTGTAATGTTGAAAGAACTCCTGCTGATAACATCTGTCTTTTCTGTTTTGTGTCAAAAGCACGAGTGCCAGTGCTGTGTAAAAATGCACCCAGTGGAGCACTCTTTAAAGTGGTTGGTGTTAGGAAGGGCACCCAGTGCCAAAACAGGCGACTGGGGTTTAGTGAAGTCCTCCAACTTGCCAGCTCCTGTCGAACCATCAAACCCATGCAAACATGGAAAGCGGATGGTAAATGATGCTGTGGCCGATTGATGCTCATCGTGATAATAATATTTAAATATTTCATCATCATCATCATTATTATCAAATGTCTGTTTTCCATGCTGGCATGGGTTGATTGGTTAGACAGGATCTTACAGGCTGCAGGACTGTCAAGCTCCAACATCAGCTTCGGCATGGTTTCTATGACTGGATGCCCTTCCTAACACTAACCATTTTACAGAGTGGGTCATTTTTTTTATGGCACCAGCACCAGTGAGGTCCCCAAGTACCCTGCAAAACATGACTCCTTGAGTGAAGAGTATGTAGGGAGGTGGTTTTTATGCTTGATATTGAGAGGCTGAGGGACAAGCTCAAGGATTTTGCTGTAGGGGAGATACATGGCCACCCTACAAAATAGGGAATGTGGGAGAGGAAAGTAACATTGCTAGAGATGGGGGTGGGTAGGGGAAAATGTGGTGAGTGATGAACAAGGGAGGTGGTGTGGTTGATGGTAAATATTGGTTTAGAACCTAAAATTAATTCCATCACTTCAATTTTGTTTTGTCAACAATCATATTACACCAATAAATGCCTTAATAACACTCCATGCTCTTTTTTTTTTCTTTATTATTTCCTCTCCTGTAGAATTTGATGATTGGCAGAATTATTAAAACATTAAACAAAATATTTTGTACTATTTATTCCAACTCTGACATTTTGAATTTGAATCCTTCTGAGGTCAACTTTGCCTTTCATTCTTTTGGAGTTGATAAAATAAAGTACCTGTTATGTGCTGGGGTCAATGGAACCAGTTGAATCCCTCCCCTCAATATTGCTGGCCTTGTGCTCTAAATCATAGACAAATATTTCCTTTATTCTTGTTGTTATTTAAAACTCAAAATTAGCCTTGATCCAGCAGCCCATTAATCAGTGCTTTCTGACCCTGCCCATCCCTCCATTTTTCACCGGTATTGTGTATCTGGGAATACAGTAATCCAATGTGTCCTCCATTTTCAAGATGGCAGAGAAGTGGCCCTCAAATGGTGTGCCACAGATTTTTAAAACTATAACCTAAAGCTTTAGAAAACTTAACACAAATGTATGATTGTTAAGACAAAGCATGTTACAAATCATTTTGTTCTACCCACAGACTTTATTAAGAAAGCAAGATAAGCTAAACTCTGCTGTAGGTTTTTTCTCTTTCTAAATTTCAAACTTTAAAATAATTTTTCTTTTATAATTTTCCACATGAAATGTGTCAGTAATTTTTTGTACGATCTCCAGAGGTAGAAGCCTGGTTTTGTGCTCGAGTCCCACTATGTGGCACCTTCGGTTAGTGTTTTCTACTGTAGCCGTAGTTTGAGTGGATTTGATAGATGGAAACTGAAAGAAGCTTATGTGCATACACACATACATGTGTATATATATATATATATATATATATATATATATATGTCCTTGCCATCATATTATGTAATAATTGTAAACAAGTTTTACTGTCACACAAACAGTGTCATTCATTTCAAACATTTTTGTGAAAACCTCTCTCATCATGAGGAAATATTCCATTGCTTGGAAACAGGTGAGGGTTAGCAACAGGAAGGG
Source organism: Octopus sinensis (assembly GCF_006345805.1). Taxonomy (NCBI): domain Eukaryota; kingdom Metazoa; phylum Mollusca; class Cephalopoda; order Octopoda; family Octopodidae; genus Octopus; species Octopus sinensis. Next base: position 11,620,691 of record NC_042999.1, on the reverse strand, counting down.
CATCCAGCCATTGAAAATCTGTTGTGAAGAATTCAATCTGATCCATGCAGGCATGGAAAAGCAGAAGTTAAAATGATGATGGTGGTGGTCATGGTGGTATATCCTGTCAAACACAGATTTTTAAAAAACAACTTAGAGGCTCTATGAAAGAGTGATTTATGGGTTATTTGGTTGAATGATAGGGTGTTGGGAAAATGTCTTTGTGGTACTTACTTACAGTCATTCTCTATGTTCTGAGTTCAAATCCTGCCAAGGTAAAGTTTGCTTTCATCTTTCCAGGGTCAGCCAAGTACTGGAATTGATGTGGATGTCATTTGAGGGAGATTTGGTTGCTAACTCTAGCTTGTTGAATGACAAGTGTATAAGAACTTGCCGGGTCAAAACTATGCTGAGAAGAACATTGAATCTTGAATTTTGTTTATTTCTAAATATTAATTCATTTGGTGTTCAGAGTTAAACATGTGACTGACACCTTGTCTTTGTTTTTCACTACTCTCTCACCCTGCACCTAAAATCCATCCCAGGGGTCACCAATCTTTCCTTTATGGAATCATTGCTAACTCATCAACTCCCATCATGTAAATTTCTTCAATGAGATTAAAATCGATAATTTGCTAAAGAAATTTCTTCATTTACAAACAATAATTCCTTTCATCTATTGTGTCTTTACCACTTTTTAGTAAGAAATACTTTTACAGAAATTTAATGAACATACTTAATGAAATTGATAAAGAACAATAAAAATTCAGTGATATTGATATAGTTGGAATATTTAAAGTGAAATACATGTTTGGTGAATACTAGTTTTTGCATCAAATATTTGGTTGGAAATTAGTGAGTACCCTTGCTCATCTAGATTTGGTTCGCTAATAATTCCAACACCCTTAATGCTCCAAATTGTTTGTTGATTCCTTAAGATAGCCATACAGACTCCCTGTGGTTAGTATTGATCACCTTGCCAACCCCTGTTCTAACCTAACACACTAAATATATCTCGAAAACTAATCTTTGCATGCACATCTATAGATTCTAACTCCCTCGCTTGCATGTCACCTATTTATTCTAACTCAAAGCTTTCCTCCAGGGGCAAAGTCTTGCCGGGATTTGGGAGCATTTGTTTTGAGTGTAAAATTTAAAAAGAAAAAGAAAATAAAATAGTAATCATTAAAAAAGAAGTTCTGCAACACTTGCCCCGGATGCTGGTGACTCATTCCGCCATTGCTTGAACCCTTTAGTTTTTAAACAGGCCAGATCTGGCCTCTCACACTTACCCTTCAGTGTCATTCTAAATATAGAGAGTCACATCACCAAAATCTTGAAACTACACGAAAATGCATGATTGCTGTGAATTAAAAAGTATTTGACTGAATAATCTGAATGCCAAAAGGTTAAAGAGATCCGCTTCTTCTTTTCCCAATTCCTCCAACCACCAAAATCTCTTCACTCCTATCAAAAGTCATCATCTTGTACCTCTTGCTTCCCGTACTTTTGCCGAATCTTTTGCAATCCTCAACTCTTTACAACAATTGCTTCCATCCTTGACACACACAGTTCAAACCCAGCCTCTTTCAACCATCTTCATATGTATCAGTCATCCAATCACTGCCTCAGCTACGTCATGGTCCCTTTCACATCCCAGAACCAACACAAATAGGGATTCACTCATGACTGCACTACAGCAGCCTTAAGTAAACAGCAATGGTCTGTTTGCAACACTTGGGAAAACTGGACGGCTTTCATCCTCCATTTCCTAAAACTTCTGCAAGATCCTCATCCAAAACATGAAAGATGTCTCTCTGCTGTGGACATCCTGCAAGCTGTCTGCTCTTTCAAAAACTGCAGCCAATCCTTGTTACATGTCAAATGGATTTCAGCCAACCTTGTTCTTTCCCCTTCTCAACTCCTCTGCAGAGAAAGCTTCTTCTTCATTTTCTGTCCTCTCAGCATCCAACTTCACACTGGACACACTAGTTGCATCTCTCCCCACCCCACACCTTCACGCTCAATGAACCAAAACACTAATTGTGAAAGCATTCTCAGTTCCTTCAGCCAACAAGGCTGCTCCCTATTCATCATAAATTGCTTACCCTTAATCAAATTCTTCAATTATCTACAGCATGGATTTATCCCAAGATTTGGAAACCAGCTATAATCATGACCCAATCCAAGAAGGGCATTTCTTCTGAACTGTCCAGCTTTCATCTTATTGTTTGTTTATCCAGCATTTCAAAAGTGATGGGGTCAGCCATCAACATTCTCGAACATCTCGACACCCATCTCTCTCTTGGTTTCGTTGCACTTGATTTACTGGAAACCTACTTTCTCATGTCGTTAGTGGGCAGGCCTTTGCCATCAAGATATTTGGTGGTGAAGGTGCACTTGATACACCATTGTCATTGCCATTTAGCATCTGTCTTCCTGCATCTCATTCAACTGTGAGTGATAGGAAGTGAACCCCCTGGTAAAGGTTATCCACTTGTTGGCTCCAACTACGTCTTGTCTGTTGATGAATCTCTCTCTTTCTTTCCCCCCTTCTTTCTCTCTCTCTCTGTCTTACATTCTATCAACATTGGTGTGTTCTAATAAGGTTTGGTTTCGCCCCCTACATCCTGCCAACCTACTGTATTTGATGGCATAAAAGATGCATCCCCATTTCAGGAAAAAGTTTTGGGCATTAAAGCAGGGACAAAATTACTTTATGGATGGCCCAACTTTGCATAGAGAACCCTGTGGTGATTCTCCAAAACCTTACCTTCCACCAAATGTGCACTGACCCTATGAGTGATAATCTCAAAAACACTCTCCAACGAGGAATGGTGGTCATGCCAATGTTGTTTCCTTCTGTATTACAAAAGACATCACTCAACATCCACAAAATACTATCCTTCCTATTTCCGTTAAATATGAACAACACACGACTTCAAGGTCATTACAAATATCAGAGGTCAGCATCTCTGAAGAATACGCTTTGATTGAGCAAAGATTGGCTTTCCTTGACAGGCTCAGGAGGTACTTCAGTCCTAAATTAACTACTGACCATTAGCTAATAATTCTCTGAAATGCTCAAGAGAGACATTCAAGAAAGTATTACTTCTCTCTCTGGGATGGTGTTGCATAAATGTAGAGATGTATGGCGGTGGTGGTGGTGGTAGGACCCTCTTCTCCATCATTTGGTGATAAGGATTCAATTGTTTGATAACCAGGATTACCTGCTCCTGAATTAATGCGTTAGTAGGTGAGTATTCCACAGACATGCACCTTGAATGTGGTTTCAAGACAGAATCAACCAAACAGTGTGTGGCAAGGCTGTCTTTTGAATTACAGGTATAATTTACCTGACAGGTCTGTAGTATGCTGTTTCCATCTCCCCAATTTTGCTCACTCTGAAGGTTTTAGTCACCCCTGGGGCTATAGAAAATGATATTTGACAAAGATGTCGTGCAGTGAGAGTGAACCTGGGCAATGCAAACTTCTTAACCATTCGGCCATACTGTAACTCCATGTAAATGATGTCCTTGACTGTATCCAAAGAAATGTCACCTGACAGAATGGTCTCAAGTCACAGACATCTCCAGCCTCTTGTCCAGAGCTGCTCTCTGTTCCTCTAAACTGGCGATTCTTGTACCACTCCCACCCAGGCTCTCTCCTACTCTTCTCACCTTTATTCTGTTCACCACCCAGGACCCACATTAACCAGTTCAACATTGTTCTATCCCTCTCTTACCTCATCAAACATTTAATCCTTGGAATTCCCTCCATGTCCATGGTTTACCTGCAATCATCCAGACGAAATATGTTAATCTATGTTAATCTTGCTGCTATTGGATAACCTCAACAGATCTTGTGGGCACAGTTCCTTCTTTCAAACAAAACTAATGATAGAGATGGTTGGTGGGGTGAAGAAGCATTTTTTTCCATATGGGCCTTCACCATTTCTCTCTCTTTTCCAGCTAGAGAAGCCATGTGTCTCCTCTTCAGCAAAGTACCTGTTCCCATCTGTCTACGATAACTTCACCTCCCCCAATATTACACCCAAATAGTGCTGGCATCACTAAGTTCTCTCTGCGCCATGAGGTACCTAATGTCACAACACAATCTCTCCAACCAGCTCTGTTTCCTGCTAGCGTTCTGGTCCAAGTCCAGCTTCTCCATCCTTCCCATCTCCTTTATTTGTCAATTGTCCTCTGCCATTTGGTTTCAAGGTGCCTTGCTGCTCCTCTCCCCGCTCTGGCTGTCACTTTAGTACCACCATGCAATTACTTTGTTGATCTTATCTGAGGGTGCATATTATACACTTTGTAAATTGGTTGGCGTTAGGAGTAACGTCCAACTGTAGAGACCATGTTGAAGCAGACATTGGAGCTTGGCACAGAGCACTCTCACTTGTTTCAACCATCCAACCCAAGCCAGCCTGCAAAACAGACGTGGTCCCGATTGGTTGAAGTGGATCTCCTTTCCCAGTAAGGGGTTCCCCATGAATTGTTTTAAAATATGAGAGTTGATATTACTGAATTGGAAATGGTATGGATACGAGTTCCTTCCAATTCTAGATCAAACCTAGCTGTAGTTAAGGTGGAATAAATTCCTAGCTATGGAAATGGGGGGGGGGCATAATTACCAGCAGACGACATTATTATTATTATTATTATTATTATATGAGGGGTTGGAATTAACGAGCTTAATGTTGGAACTCCCAGATAAAGAACCTTTATTTAGCAGATTGGTATTGTGAGAGATTCTTAGTGTTGGAGAAAGCAACTCTAATTTTGTGAGAGTTAATAATCGAATCGATTATTAATAATCGACATGTTAACAGTTGTCGGAATAAAGGTTTCGCGGCATTTCTTCCAAGTGTGGTTAACTTTACTTTTCATCCTTTTAGGGATCATAAAATAATAAAGGTACTGCCCCTCCCTTCAAATTGCCTTGTTTCTAAATCAGAAACCGTTGAGTGTGTGGTGGGCCGTTGTTGATGCGAACAAACCTTAACAGGAACAACAAGGCTGCTATCGATTATCTTTGGTACTTGTTTGTTTTGACTCCAGGTTAGCAGCCTTCGTCGACCAAGCCAAAAGCGCGCCAACCGTGAACTTCAAATCTCGTTTGTATGTAAATCAGGACTTAATAGATAATAGTTTCAATTTTGGGGGCGAAGTTAAGTTGGTTACATCAACACCAAAAGGATGAAATGTAAAAAGCAACCTCAGCGGAATTTGAACTCAGAACTTGAAGAAATGTAGGCAAGCATTTTGACCGAAGCGTTAACGATTCTGCCTGTTAACCACCTTAGGACGACATATATTAATTGATACCAACACGTTCCCCTTTATATGATTTGGATGTAATTTAATAGAGATTTGTCTGCTATATCTAGCAGTTCGAGCGACTACCTCGAAGTTTCCTCTTTCACCCTGTAGAAATAGTAGCAGTAGGTGAAAGCTATTAATCCTGTGTGGTGGAGGTGGAGATGTTTAAATGGTTGTAACATAATTACAAGTGGCGACGGTTGAGCAACGCGAATAATAGCAGCAGCAGCAGCCAAACCATCTGCTTTCAGAACTTCACATTATGGCTGTTTCCCTCTTTATGCCGACTCTCTCTCTCTCTCTCTATATATATATATATATACACACACATACATAAGTATGTATGTATTATATACACAATGCTGGGCTTTTGTTGATGTCATTTTCTAACCTTTTTAAAACGTGCCTGCTCTTTCAGGTGGATTCCTTTTAAATTTCTTCTTTTCCTTTTATCTCTTCAGAATTTCTCCTTATCACCGCAAGATTTCCCTGTCAGGGCTCTGAGTATTTCCGTATTATTTCCATGCCGTAACTTAGCTTTTATTATTATTATTTCTTAGTTTAATCCTTGGTCTGCGGCCATGCTGAAGCACCGCCTTAAAGAGTTTTTTTTAGTCAAAGAAATCGACCCCAGTACTTATTCTTTAAAAGCTTGAAAACTTTTGGGGACTCTTTGCCGAAGTGCAAAGTTACGGAAACGTAAACAAACCAACCCCAGTTATCAGGCGGTGGGACCTGCGACACACACACACTTCCAGACAGCTTCCGTCGAACAAATTGGTTGTGATTATTAATTAATGTTTGTCTTTAATGATGATGATTCGCCTGTTTTATATCCATTGTTCCAAAACATGAGTTTAGCTTTGTCGTTATTGCCGACTTTGTTCCAGTTCTTCAACCAAAGTCTGTCCAAAGACAGAATGTCGGCAAACGGTAGGATTCTAGGAAACTCATCGTATTTGGTCTGAGTCAGCAAATAGGAAATTTAAAATGGAAATTGATTAAAAATTTTCTTTTTTAATATTTTCAAATGTTTATGACTTCTTAGGAATGTTGCAGTTATCGCCGGGGACGGTGAAATAAGTCCCTGTACAGAACAAGGGTCAAGCCCGCCCCGCCTCTCACCACAATTTTAGGCCCTCGCGGCATTTCGTCCATCTTTACGTTCTGAGTTCAATTTCCGCCGAGGTCCACTTTCACCCTCTCGGATTATTAGGCATTCCCACAGAATTGTGCCCCCCCCCCCCCGACTGCTTTCCTGTCGCTCATAGACTTTTACCGAAGGATTGTCTTATCGTTGTTATTTAGAGATGGGTTTGTTTTTCTGCTAATCTCTCCTATTAAGATTGTAACATGTTTATGGAAGAGTCTAGCAGTGTGATTAGGATTATGTAGGCCTTTCGAACTTACTTTGACAATTTAGTCATTTACGTTGCTATTAAATCGTGAATTTTAGGTAAAGAATATATTTGAAGGGACCAAATAGTGAAACTGAAACAACCCGGGGGGGGGGTATAAAAACAGACGTGGCTTTCCCTTGTAAGCGAAACGAAGTCAATTATGAATTAATCTGTTCAATAAACCCGATAGTGTTTTATTTTTATTAAAACATTTGACGATCTTTTGATTATTCTCAAATGTTGGAATAGTGGAATAAATCTTATAACGTATAAATGAGAACTCAAGAATTTCTTGTATTTTTATAATATTCCATATTGTATAAAGTAACATTCCATTCGTGGCAGCTCGCCCGAAAGTCCGTGGGGTTCTTTTCTCAAAAGGTTTAAGCTTTTGTTGATCACAAGATTTTTTTTTTAGCTCTTATCAATTCCTTGCAATGGAAAATAAACGAACCTCGGAGTTTAGGAGCAACTTCCACCAGAAGTTAGCACGAGTAAAGAATTTGGAAGCCGAAATGTAAAATATTAAAATTTTTAGAAAAGTAAAATATAAGTAATTTCTGTTGTATGAAATAGAAAAATGCTTAAAAAATAGACTAGAAAATCACCCTCCACCCCAATTCTTTGCCACACTTTTAGGGTGTTGTGATGGTTATTTCCAAACTGTCAAAATTTGTTCCAGTTTCACCTATTTTTGTTTTTTCATAATCTACACAGGTTGACAGACAGTTGAGATTATCTTGTTTTAAAGCACCGATGAATGACCGTCAGAGTCAAAAGGTGTCCGGGAATAGCGAATTATTAACTTCTATGAGAAATAGAAGAGAAATATTTGCCAGCTCGATTTTTAAAATACACTTTAGATTATAACAGCAGCTTCCGGATTATGTCTTAGAATAAAATTTATAAAGAAAAAATATTTGAGTATTTTCTTTTGGTAAGGGTCTTCTTATATATAAATATTCACCATTCCGTGTGTTATAAAGCAATCCAAATTTCTTTAATACTTTCACCGGCTTCTGCCTATGGACTCGCAGTCATTGATGACTTCAACGCCTTCGACCTGGTTACTTATATATTATTGGGTCGGGTACTTTGTCAAATTAAATATTTTTACCTTGCACAGAAAAAGGGCCCAGGGTAAAGTCAAGGGAGATGACTCAGTTGGACACCTTTTCATTGCGGGGTCGATGTTCTCGAGGAGCAACTTGGACCATCTGCTGTCCAGGATCCCTAATGAACCTACGTCACCGCCAGAAACTCTGAAAAGAGGACAGCAATATCCAAACCCCCCTCTTTCACCCGAAGCTAATCACGATAGAATAGCCATTGCAAAAATGATGATACTGGCGGTGCCCCAGCATGACCGCAGCTTTTGGTTGAACCGCATGAAAGATCAAGAATATTTATATTTATCCTTCGACCAGAATGTCGGTGGGAGCAAACGATGTCATTTCACCCTTTTTTCCAGTCTAGTCCTTTTTATATCACGAGGGAAGTTTGTGTGGGTGAATAATGTCGTCTACAAATACCGAAGAATTGCCTCTGTGCGTGTGTACGAGGGTGCTGAAGAGCTCCTGGCTTTAAGGGTGTCGCGAAAGGCCCGGTTGGTGGCCCAACCTTCTGAGTTCTTTTACAGGGCTTAGAAAAACTGAAGGACCCCTGCAATAAGTGTGTGACTTTGAGAGGGGAATATAGTGAATAGAATCATAATTAACTGATCCTTCTGTATTTCCTTTGACCCTAAGCCAGGAACCTTTCAGTAGTATGACGTGAGTAATACGATACCAAATTACAGAAGATAATGGGGGTGTCATGCATTTTAGGACCCAGGTCCCCGAATTTGTGCTTTAAGTGCAGGATTGTTTGCCTCCCTAAATGAAGATTGGTTTTACGCAAGGTTATCGATCGAGCTCGTGCATGCATTGTTGACTGCCTTTGTTCGTGCTTTTGGTTCAGTTAGACATCACACCATTAGCTTCGGCATAGCATTCATAAAATACTAGTCAACTGAACGTTGCCGTGCAGAGGGATCGAACTCAGACGCACCTGGTTACTATACCATACCTACGTCCACATGTTTGTGACGCAAAGTTCGCTTTATGATAACCCACAACCTAAATTACGTTGCTGTAGCAACGGTGATAGTCGCAGTTTTTTTATTATTTAATAATTAATAATGCCGGACCATTGTGTCCTTGTCTGACACCGAATATGCTTCAGTAGCAAAGTTGTGAAAGCAAAAAGAAACATACAAAAGACAAAGATAACGTCCCCCCTCCACCCCCGACCACTTGTGTGTGTTATCTCATGATGTAGCATCAGTTTTCATTCATACAAAACTGAGATAAAAAGTTTCTGTCGAAATCCTAATCCTGGCTCTAAGCAAAACGTAAAGACAGCAAGGCCAGGCCCTAAAAGTGTGTGAAAGGAAACTTAAATATATTTTCTACTTGACCTTGCTAATTCATACTTACAAACACGCACGTGATTGCTTTGTTATACAAATATAATAGCGCAATTTTATATTTATATTTACAGAGGGACATGTAGCAATTTCTTTTCTTTTGTGATTACGATATTTTCAAATCGTGTCCCCCATTCATTACTTTTAGATACGTTTAAAACTTGGCTGGTTTTTCTGTCAGGATTTTTGTTTCAGGAGTAAAACGTTCACACAACACAATTGCAAATTGTGTATGAAAGAGAGAGATTTTTTATTGATATAAATTTAAAGACAATTTTATAGTTGTGTTTTATGCGTCAATTGACAAGTGGTTGAACAAGACCGGACAACTAATATCAATTACTCTCTTCAATATTTTGTTTCATTTGCATTTAATCACACAGACACACATTTATCTATAAAAATGTGTGTGTGCGCGCTCGGTTGTGTCAGAGTTGTTAAATTAGGAAGCAGCTGGTGTTTGGGGTAGCTTTTATTTCGGCAAATAAGTCGAATGAACTCAATACAGGGATATAAACACCTTTTCTTTTTAATCGGCAGAAGTAAAGTTTCGAAAGTGACTCAGAGGCCAGAAGTTTCGTGCATTGCAAGAAAACAATCGGCCTTTCAATCACGCTTGTAACTTTCTTACGATTAATATATATATATATATATCGCTTGCTGCCACTAAGTTGTTATTATTATTATCATCATCAGTTATTTAGATTTGCTGCTAATAATAATGACATCTTTACGAATATTCATTTGAATATTTACTCGTGTGTGTGTGTGTGTAAAGGGGAGTTTTTTTTTTTTTTTGAAATGTTTAATCCTCACCTGTTCTCAATGGAAGTGGAGTAACTTAAAAAGCCCCCCCTGCCCCTTCCTTTCGCTTCTTGTTACCCTGAGGCAAGGGTTGGACAGAAATCAGTCTCGTTAATCAACTTGCTCACGTAATGTGGTTGGAGGAGAAAGAAAATAGAAAGAGTCCCCCCCTTCCTATACACACACGCTTTTATGCTGTCGAGCAGTATATTCTTGGTCATGGCAACGCCATCTATCGAAAAATTAGTGATTTATGGGCGAAGTCCCTCGACATAATTGTTCAGCCTGGAGTTTCCGTCCCATTGTGTGGCAACTTGGGCAAGTGTCTTCTATAGCTCCGAGCCAACCAATGCTTTCATCATCGTCGTTTAACGTCCGTTCTCCATGCTAGCATGGGTTGGACGGTTCGACCGGGGATCTGGGAAGCCAGGAGGCTGCACCAGGCCCAGTCTTATCTGGCAGTGTTTCTACAGCTGGATGCCCTTCCTAACGCCAACCACTCCGTGAGTGTAGTGGGTGCTTTTTACGTGCCACCTGCACAGGTGCCAGGCGAGGCTGGCAACGGCCACGGTCGGATTGGTGTATTTTATGTGCCACCGGCACGGAAGCCAGACGAGGCGGTGCTGGCATCGGCCACGAGTCGGATGGTGCTTTTTACGTACCACCAGACCAGGGATCCTGGCTGGTTCAATTCGATTTCGATTTTGCTTGCCCCAACATGAATGAATTTGGTAGACGGCAACTGTATGGGAAGTCTATCGTGTGTGTATATATGTTTGTTCTCTTACACTGCCTGACAACAGGTATTGGTTTGTTTACATCCCCGTAATTTGGCGGTTCTGCAAAAACGATGATGATGATGAGTGATGGAGTAAATACCAGACTTTAAAAAAAAATATGTAACTGAATCTGAATTATTCAACTAAACTTTTCAGAGCAGTGCCCCAGCACGGCCACAGTCCAGTGAGTGAGTATGTGTGCATGTCTCTGTATGCATGCTTGCACACACACACACACACACACACACACACAAGAAGGAAAAGAAAATGGAGATTGAGAAGTTAATAATTGTTTACTATTAACAGCAAATTAACCATCTTCCCTTACAGCCGTTTCAATGAATACTCAGCAGCAGCAGCAGCATCAGTGAATATTCAGTTCATCTGACCTGAGCCAAATATCTTCAGAGGGGAAAGATATACCCTTGGATGTTTTATATGTGTCTATGGATTCATTATGGCAGACTGAGGGATATTGTTTATGATTTGTATTGTTATATGTTCAGGTGAGTGGTTTACAGGTTGATTGGAGATAAGACAGGTCAGGTAAATAGAATTAGAACAATAAATGAATAAATTAAATAGAGATGATGGAGGAAATTTAAATATAAATGAGGTAAGTTTATAGTTAATAAAAGAATGGAATGTTCGTTTGCACGCATACATCTATGTATCCGTATGTCCATGTACAGAGACGCATATGCTCAGACATACATACATCCACACATATCCATGCAAATACGGGTATATGCATATATCCATGTACATGTGTTTACACTTTTTACCCATCACTCATCACTCATCAGACGTTAAACGATGATGATGATGAGTGATGGGTAAAAAGTGTAAACACATGTACATGTATATATGCATGGATATGTGTGTACGTGTGGATGTATGTGTGTCTGAGCATATGCGTCTATATATGGACATAAGAAGAAATTAATATAGATCCATGTTGGTCAATTCACTTCTTTTTTTTCCCCCCACTCAAGATATTAGGGCTCAAGTCATATAAATATAAATTTGATATTTACTTAATATTTACTGAGTATTCACTGAAACAGCTGTAAGGGAAGATGATGAATTTGCTGTTCATAATAAACAATTATTAACTTCCCAATCACCATTTTCTCTTTCTTCTTTTATAAACTAAATGTTTTTATATATATATATACCTATTATTTTAAGGAAATTAATTCCCCCCAAATACTAGGTATTGAACCGGCATTTCCTTCAATGAGACCATCCCTTCATGAAGTTAACATAACCTCTAATCAAATATATATATATACAGGTGTGAATCATGATCTAAAAGATTTCACCAAGTGGTGTTATTAAGTTAGACATGGCCTGGGCCTATACTGGCTGAAACCTAGGTTTTATATATGTGTATATATATATATATATATATATATATATATATATATATATATATAGCTTAGAATTGTTAGGCAAGGGTCAGCACAGGCTGCTGATGGTTTGGAAAGTAGCTAAGAGTAGCCTCCCTTCAATGTCCCTTATTTCCTATCACAACCAGGATCTCTTTTACATTTGATTAACAAATAACAAAAACCGAAGGCAAAAAAAAAAACTTTGCTACAAATTTTCTGTTGATTTCTGTCTAAATTCATTTGTGCTCCTAGCATGATCCGCAAGAAGGGATCCCAATTTAGAGATTATTTTGACCTATGATAAATAATCAAATATTTTCTAGAATAAATAGAGTCGAATATTTTGTCCCTTGAGTGTATTTTAAATACATAGAACCAGAAGAAAACTGGTAAACATTTAAAACATGCATTTAAGTTGTGATTCACCGATTTTGAGTAGTTTCCTCTGTGAAATATTTAAGATTTTACTAGCAGAGGTACCCTGCATTGCTAGAGTGTTGCACATGTAGAAATGGAAAAAAAATATTTCCATGGAGGATCTGCATTTGGTTGTAAATGACAGGGCTAAACGCTCTTAGATGAGGCTTTAAGTATCTTGTCTTCTGCCATCCTGTCTTGGTGATTATGCCAAAGTTACTGTGGACGGAATGGTCAGCAGACAAGAGCCTCTCCATCTTGCTTGGAGAATGCAAAGTATTCTTCCAAGGAACCGATCCAATCTGTATCATAAGAGATATCTTCTGACATGCTGCATGCTATATTGATGCCTTCCCTCCATTCAGTAATTGGACCATGAAGATTGTGCAGGACCTGCCGAAGATGTAGATCACCATCATCATCATTGCATAATATAATTTGTACTTATAAAGATGATGTTGGAGCAGCTGTAGTCTATTGAACTGAATTTGGTAAATATTTTCTGCAGACCAATGATGGAATTAAATGCAATGGTCAAAGCTGACTGACCCCATTTGAACTTGCATCATTGATCCATGAAACTAATTCCTGCTCAGCATGTTAATAATGTCTGTGCCGCTCTTACAAATCTGATGAGAATGGTCCTTGTAAATTGTATTGAAAGAACAGGCATAATAATGGTTTGAAATGTGAACACAAGGCAGTTGGGCCTAGTTGAGAATGTCTGGTCAATAATATCTCTCGGTTGTAGTTATAAGCATTAATGTTTGTCTTTAAACAATGTCACCATTTCTTAATGAATCTTGACCACTTGACCAGATTCCACAGGGAGAACCAGATGCATGCAAAAATAATGACCCCTCAAAAATAAGAGAAATCTCCAGACCATGTTTTTACCTGGGGATAAAACAGGGTTAAGTCAAGTAAAATTACCTTTCATGATATTTGAGAAGATTAATTAAAATGTGTTGATGAGTTGTCATTAATTGTGTTCATGCAACATCATTGAAGAAGCACATCAAATTCCATGGCTACCGTTTCCCTCCAAACAGCAAAGCAAAGTGAACGAGTTTGCTGCTCGTGTCTTCATCCTTCTTTCCCTGCCATCCTGGGACATTTCCTACTCTGCACTGTTTACCATTTATCATATTTCTCTTCTCCATGTTTGTAGACCAACTCTTTCTTTAATATAATTATTTCCCATTAATATTCCTGTCAAATCACCACACTACCTTCATCCACACTTGGTGGAGTATCTCTCATAACCGTTTGTTTTGTCCAAATACTGTGTCCAGAGGGCATGAGAGAGAGAGAGAGAGAGAGAGAGAGAGAGAGAGAGAGAGAGAGAGAGAGAGAGAGAGAGATAGCGGCTGTATTTGCCTCTGGAGTTCATGTATTTGCCTCCTCACATTTCTTGATGTGAACTCTCTTGTGTGTTGAAATCAATTTTGTTGTCTGTGGCTGAGTTCCTTTCAAGTGTTGGGCTTCTTGAGAGGCAATGACCAAGACCTTTGGTATTATATCATGCTAGAGAAGAAGAAGACCCATCAAGCCGAGCAAAATTGCAGTCGTGGCAGATACTGGTGTCACACAAATTAACACCTGTACTGGCCACATGTAAAAATACCCATTGCACTCTCAGAGTGGTTGGCATTAGGAAGGGCATCCAACCGTAGAAACCATTCCTAATCAGACTGGAGTCTGTTGCAGCTCCCCAGTTTACCAGCCTTGGTCAAACTGTCCAACCCATGCCAGCATGGACAATGAACGTTAAATGATGATGATGTCAGGAGTAGAGAGGGCATGTCATTCATGATGAAAGTGCTTAGTCAAACCGAACCGATTGATTGACTGAACAATTAATCAAATGGTTGATTAGTTAATTGATTAAATCATTAACCAATTGATAAATAAATAAATAATAAAGAAGTGAAATAGGATCAGTGCATGTGCTTATTAGTATAATGACCCTCCCAAGATACAACAAAACACTATTTAGTTCTCAATTTGTTCCCTTCTCTCGTTTCTTCAAACTTACGTTGCCTTATTCTCGGCAGCTGTAAGGGTTGTTGGATCTTTTTTTTTCCAGTTTAGTTTAGAGGATTTAATTCAATCACAATATCATTTAATGCTTCTATTATGCACTCATTCTCTGTGTCCTGCAGACATTATTTACACAGCAGTGCAGTTGTCTCTGTTCTATGTGTATTTATGAGAAAAGCCCACAAGACCCACCCGTTACTGTTTTCTTTTGTGGCTGATGACGTAGGCCACCACACTTCCACTCACCAGTAAACATTACAACTGTAAAAATAGAATTAATCCTTACATTGTGAAAGCATCAGATTAGTGACACACACACACACACACACACACACACGTCTAGTGATTTCCTTTACTCTATTTCAAAGCTTTCGTCTGTAATGAATCGGAGAATTCAAAGTTTTTTCTTTCTCTTTCTTCAACAAGTTTTGTTTTGTTTTGTTATTCTAAATTTCATAAGTTTGGTTTTATTTTTTTTTAATCTTGTGTTCATTTTTCTGTCATCATCTTTTTTTATGACAATTCATACTGGAGCAGTCACATTTCATTGTTACTTTGTGAGGAGTGGTTTTGGTCGAAAGAAACGTGTGTGTGTGTGTGATTCGTTGTCAAAACATTGTGTGATAATTGTGTAACAGTCATCCAGTGTCATTCATTCCCAATATTCTGCACAATCATGTCTGGCCATGAAGGGGGGTGGGGTGGGGTGTGAACATTGCCTTACTTGGAAACAGGTGAGGCTTAGCAACAGGAAGAGCATCCAGCTGTAAGGAGTCTGCCTCAGTAGACTTTGTCTGGTCCATGCGAGTATGGTAAAGCGGACATTAAAACCTCATGATGATGATGATTTGCAACGCCTCAAAAAGAATTAGAAAAGCAAAAAGAAGCTGCCATCGACCTGTAAACTGCTTTGTAAAAGTGCACTTTTAAATGACAGATCTTCATTGTCAAAAAAAAAAAGAAAAATAATAACAACTAAATAAAAGAAAAAAAAAAGACTTGATTGATATGATGTACAGCTGCTTGTTAAGCTGAAAAACTTTCTTTCTGAAAAACTCTTTACAGTCCTCACTCATCCTCTTCACATTGCTCTCGGCCCTCCTTTACTCTTTAACTACTCAAACGCTTTTCAAGAAGCTCTAAACCAGTCTCTTTTATGTCGTCCTCCTCTTCATTACCGCTTCGTACTTTACCGACTGCAGCAGTCTGAGTTCTTTTTGTTTTTACTTATTATCTCTCTCTATATATAAAGCTGAAGTTGTCTGTGTGTGTATGGCAGGTTTGGTAGCCTTCAACTAACACTATCTCCTCCGAGACCCTGCGGCGCAAGTTGACCAAAATTGAGAGTATGATAAAAGAAGGCTTGCTCTTCCTTCCGTAGGAGAAAAAATTCAAATCGGACCATGTTAACACCAAAAATTATTTACATCAAAAAGGTGCTTTTTTTCTATGAAAATCCCTATTTTTTAACGATTTTTTGACTGCTGTGTTGCCATTTTTCGGTGTATTTCAACCAGAAAAATTATCACTTAAAGAGAATAACAAGCTACAGAATGCAAAAATTTTACTTTTCAAAAATTTCAATTCTAAGGGGTCGAAACAAACCCGAGCAACGCCAGGCAATACTGCTAGTTATTATTATACACATGAAATGTTTCTGTTATGAAAACATCTACATTTGACATATTTTACAAATATTTTATTGAGTTGCTATGGCAACATATTGTCAAATGATGTCAGTGTTGCACCAAATTCACTTTTACTTAAAACACAAATTCCTAAAACAAATATGCAATAATAAGAATTTGATTGAATATAAAGATCAATAATTGTTTGGTGGCTGTTTTCTTGATTAAATCAACCCAGGTAGCTTACTGTTACTTTTTTTATGGACTTCAAATAGGAGAGAGAGAGATCAATAAATAATGATTCTAGCAAGATTGAATTAAGCCTGGCATTAACCCATTCGTTACCAAATTCTATCCAAATATGCCAGGAGTTTTGAAATCTTGCTTCATGGTGTTTATTACACCTTTATAAAAAAGAGATTTCAACAGTTTCTTTTTCCATTTCTCTCCCTCAGTTTAGAGTTTGGTGTCCCTTTAATGGATATATCTCATTATAAAGAAACCAATTAAAGTTATTTACTGGAATACACACACACACACACACACCGAGGCACAGGTGACTCTGTGGTTAAACGATTTCCTTCCCTACCACATTTTTGGGAATAGAAAAACTAAAAGAAACCTGTTGTGTGTGTGTGTGAGAGAGAGAGAGAGAGACAGACAGACAGACAGTGTGTGTGTGTGTATTTGTATGTGATAGTTGTAGATCATGCAGTCAGTGTCCTTCAACTCCAACCTTCCTTAAACACATATCTGGCCATGGAGAAATATTCACCTTATAAGGAAACGGGGGAAGATTGGTGACAGGAAGAGCATCTATCTGTAGAAAAAAAAAGAACCTTCCTCAACAAATTCCATCCGACCCATGCAAGCCTGGAAAAGTGGATGTTAAACACTAATGATGATTTAGCTTCAGGGTATGCTTTGACACCTCCTTAAATGTCCATTCTGTTTGCTCCCATCCACCCTCATTATAAGGTGGAGTATCCCTTAACAGCAATAAACCTGTTCCCCCTTCTTTAAAGCCTCTCCCGGTTGTTAGTGACACTGTGACCTCACTGGTGTTGGTGCCATGAAAACAACACTGTGAAGTGGTTGGCATTGGGCTTCGGATTTTTATGAGGCTGTTAGTCTGCCACTGAAGTGAAACAAATATTGTTTTATCAGTTCATAAAAAGATTAATGTTAAAACTCCTGTTGAACGTTGTTCTTTCATTTGTCAAAAGTTCAGGTTTCTTCAGTGAGAAATTCTATCTGCCTTATTCATGGTTTTATTTTTTTTATGTTGGTAAACATGTTCTTTGCATGGAAGGAAACAAATATATAACGATATAATTATAGAAGCCTGCCTTATCAAAGCTGACCTCGGCCTACATAACACTGTATCACTTCAAGTAATCTTTATTTTGTTGAAGCTAATTCTTTCAAGCCAAGTCTTTAAACCCGCAGATACCAGTGTATGCGTGTGTGTGTACATATATATATATATATATATATATATATATATATGTATATGTATGTATGCCGGCATGGAATGCGGATGCTAGATGATGATATCAGCATCGTTGTTTCTGTGTCTGCTTTTCCATGCTGGCATGGGTTGGATAACTTCTTCAGGCTGTATTTTACAGCTGGATGCCCTTCTTGTCGCCAACCTTTACTTTGCTTTTTTTAAAATAATGTATCATCAAAATTGACTAAATTAACCACCCAGAGGCACAGGCGACATATACAAGCATCACCGCTTTTTTTAAAACACAGAAACGACATTCATGCACACACACATGCACGCATGCATATCTATTGCTTGCATCTGACACACATGCACAAAATGCACAAAACAACAAGCTTCTCTGCTGTTTCTATCTACCAAATTTCAACTCCCAAGTTATTGGGTCCCCTCAAGACTACTTTGCCCCAAGTGCCACACACTGGGATGGAACTTGAGTCATTTGGTTGCAAATCCAACTTGCTAATCACATGACCATTCTTACACTTCACCAATGACACCAATAAGATGTTGCCTCTTTGACAAACAATGTTTATGGTTCTAATCTTTGGTCAGCTCCTTTGTTCACTTGGACCCTTCTTCAGCCTTTCTGGACTGTTTCTGATTCATTCAAGGGGACATCTCACATTTTGTTAGTCATTAATTATTCTGTAAAAACTTGACAAAATATGTCACAAAGTCGGAGCGCTGGGTGGTAAATATGTATAAATGCACTTTTATTACCAGTTTGAATATGCTTGTGACACGTTTGGACTGATAAACAGGCCCTTCCCTGTGTTTTGTCATGGAGAAAATTTCTCGCTGTTGACAATGGTGTAAACACTCTGTCCAGTGTCTGTGACCGAAGAGAAGATAACTGCTCTGAAATGCTGCATCTCACAGCCTGGAAAGGGGGCGCTGCAAACTGATCTAAATGTACTTACACCATTGTCAACAGTGAGAAATTTCCTCCATGGTAAAACACAGGGAAGGGTCTGTTTATCAGTCCCAAACGTGTCACAAGCACGATTCGAACTGCTAATAACATCACAAAATATTTTGTTTTTAAAACAAGAGAACTTTTACATGGCATTCTCTAATTAGCTTTTCAGTTGTAGGGCAAAATTGTTTCTATGGTGTTTTGAGACCTTTTCAGTGAACACATCATCTCATCATCATCATCCCCTCCACCACCACCACCACCACCATCATCACCTTTATTGTTTCAACTTTTTCATGGTTCTATGGAATTTGTTGAAATACATTTTCTACAGTTAGATGCTCTTCCTGTTGCCAACCTGCTTCGAAGCAAGATAATATCCCTCCATAGCCAAACATGTTTCTCATGGAATACTCATTTACAATTATCACATGATGTCAAAACAAAGTCATACATGTGTGTGTGTGTGTGTGTGTGTGTGCATGCGCATGCACGCATGCGTGAGAGATTATCTTTAGAGTGAAGCCAAAGAAGAGCAGTTCTCCATTGAGTGTGTCAGTTGAGGCCCAGTTGTCTTCTACTGCACTTAATATATGCAATTGTGATTTTGTAACAAGTCTTCTGAATCTGTAGAATTCTACGACTATAAAACCTTTGTTATTCTCCTTGGCAAAGATGAGTCAGACATTTAGAAACTACGAACCGAATTGATCTATTTTGAAATAAGGGGTGTATGGTTATATGTGTTTTTGTTCATGTTTAAAAGTATTCATAAAATACAGGTGCTAAACCATTTGTAAGATGCAGGTATTAAAATGAAGAAACCAAATGGAATTGAAGTTTAAATTTCTAATAAGAGATTTGATTCCCACACTTTGATATTTTTCTTTGTCAACTCTATCTCTGTACATTTCAAAAGAGCAAAGTCTGCAGTTGAAGAACTGCTCAACCATTTCGTTTGGTGCTGTTCCTACACACAGAGACATCTTGCACCACTTAGCTGAGACTCAATCACCGACGCTCCACAGCTCTCCTCTCTCTCCTCTCTCTGCCTCTTCTCTCGTTATTCTAATGGCTTCCATTGCTTGGATCTTGGCTGGTTCTGCAGCTCTATTTCTCATGCACCCTGACCCCCCCTCTTCTCACTCTTGATGCATCCAGCCCCTTTCAACCCCATTGGCCTGCTCCAATCTTCTCCTTGTTCATGTCTTCCCTGCATAGATTCACTAGCAAATGTTCAACAGAACCTCAACAACATAGGCGCAGGAGTGGCTGTGTGGTAAGTAGCTTGCTAACCAACCACACGGTTGCGGGTTCAGTCCCATTGCGTGGCATCTTGGGCAAGTGTCTTCTACTATAGCCCCGGGCCGACCAATGCCTTGTGAGTGGATTTGGTAGACGGAAACTGAAAGGAGTCTGTCGTATATATGTATATATATGTATATGTGTGTGTTTGTGTGTCTGTGTTTGTCCCCCTAGCATTGCTTGACAACCGATGCTGGTGTGTTTACGTCCCTGTCACTTAGCGGTTTGGCAAAAAGAGACTGATAGAATAAGTACTAAAAGGTGGTGCTCCAGCATGGCCGCAGTCAAATGACTGAAACAAGTAAAAGAGTAAAAGAGTAACATCAGCGCCCACCAGTCTCAGAGAGCCTGCAGAGGTCATGGGCTCTGTCCCTTCCTCCAGACTTGACAAATAAATAAAGAAACGATTTTCTCTACACTGAACAGTTTTAACTCTTTACTCTCCAAACCAACCATATCAAGCCCAAATATTCTGTTTTATGTTGAAAATAGCCAGGTGCAGCCTCTCACACCTACCCTACAATGTCATTCTAACAATAAACAATGACAGCATTGAAATCTGAAAGCCAGAGGACAACTGAAAACAATGTGAATAAGTAAGCTTTACGTTTGGCAGAGTAATCTGAATGCTGAGGGGTTAAATGAAGTCATTCAGGAGACTGACACACACACACACACACACACACACACACGAGTGTGCGTGTGTTCATTAATATCTTCTCCCTCCTCCAGTATACTTAACTGCAATATGCCACTAAATATATCTGGGGGAAAAAGAGAGAGAGAGAGCAAGCACCTCCCTGTCTTTTTCTTTGGTATAGATTCTCATTGAACAGGTGAGGTATATAAGTGGCAGGTGCATAAATAGAGTTTATCCGTCAACTGTTTTTATCTTCGAACGAAATCACAGGAAGCAATATGCAAAAAGCGACAACATTTTGGAACCTGCTGGTTAGGAGTGAACCAAACATTCTTTAATTATATTGTAACTTACCTTTGCACTTGGCATTACAGTAATTTAATCAGTGAGTCGTTAGTCAGGTGAACCTGGTCGGAAGACAACAGAGCCAATAGAAATGTTTCTAATATTAATTTCTCTTTCATTATCTTTTCCCGTTACCGACGCAACTATGTGGTAATGTGCTTTCGAGTGTTTCCTCAAATATGATTTTAATATACAAGTGAGTTTAGTGTCGATGGCTTTTATACGAAAGACTTTGCTTGTGGTTCCCAGTCTGAAGCCTCAGTTTTATTAATGTCATGACTGCTTACTTGAATCTGTTGTTTTATTGGTCTGAAAGTTAGGAGTTCAGTCCTTGCCTTGTTAGCCTCTCCTGGTGACAATTAGTCCCAATTGGTACCAACCTACCCTCAACCAACTCTGAGTCGTTTGTGATACAAGCTTCCCGTGAATTTATGTTCCAGACACTGTTTAATAATGATTTCAAATTTTGGCACAAAACCAGCAATTTCAGGGGTGGGTGTCAGTTACATCGACCTTAGTGAATGACTGGTATTTATTTTATTGACCCTCTCCCCCAAATAAAAAAGATGAAAGGCAAAGTCAACTCAGAATGTATGTTAAGACAGACAAAATGCTGCCAAGCGTTTTGCTGAGCCGTGTTAACGATTCTGCCAACTTGCTGCCTTTGGGACACAATTTAATAATGACAGTTTTTTTGACTAAATTCTTATTAGTTTCAAAATTAATCAAAGCAAAAGCTGTGTATATTCAACAGAAATGTATTAACAAAAGGGTTAAAATCATTGCTCTGATACTTTATGTCAATATCCTAAGTTGAGGAACTACTATCAAAACATTGAGAGAAAAATTGGAAGCCAAAATATTTTCAGCAATCAGAATATGTTAGGAATATATTTGTAACTGGATACTGAAACCCCCATCATAACTTGTTAATAAAGAAGTTATCATGGGGAGGAGGTACCAGTTCCCAGTGAAGATTCCTTATCAATTTCTCTAGTACATTGCTTGGGATGGCGATGGTGATGGTGATGAGCTAATTTTACATACTATCAAAACCATCTTCTTAATCTTCATCATTGGCATGATTCATCACCACCAGCACACACACACACATACACACACCAGTCTTTGCTATCACTTTTTCCCCCGATGTGAATCATTTTAGTTGCACACAGGGACATGGTGTTTGTGGTCTAAAACTGGGACAGTGCACACAATGTGTGTGTGTGTGTGTATGTATATATATATAATTATACACACACACATAAACTACTTGAGCATAACTGTGTGGTAAGAAGTTTGCTTCGCAACCAACATGGTCTCAGGTTCAGTCCCACTGCATGGTACCTTGGACAAGTGCCCTCTACTATAGTTCTGGGCTGACCAAAACCTTGTAAATGGATTTGGTAGACAGAAACTGAAAGAAGCCCATTGTATACATGCTATATATATATAAAATGATGAATGATGATGTATACATATATCATCCTCATCATTGTTGAATGTCTGCTTTCTGTGCTGGCATGGATGGGTCGGGTGGTTTGATACGGTGAGCTGCCGGGCTGTGTCCAGTTCCAATGTCATTTTTGGTTTCTATGGTTGGATGCTCTTCCTAATGCCAACCACTTAAGAGAGCGTACTGGATGCTTTGTTTGTGCCACTGACACTAGCGAGGTTGTCATGTGACTTGCAAGAGAGAAAAGAACAGGGAAGGAAATAACCAGGATGCAGAGGTGGGGGGTGGGGGATAGGAATACATAAGAGGCTATAGTAGGTGGGAGTGCATGGATCAGGGGTTAAAGCATTGGGCTCACAATCATGAGGTAGCGAGTTCAATTCCTGGGCTGGGCTGTGTGTTGTGTTCTTGAGCAAGATATTTCACGTTGCTCCAGTTCACTCAGTTGTAGAAATGAGTTGCAACGTCACTGGGGCCAAGCTGTATCGGCCCCTTTTGCCCATCCCTTGGATAACATCGGTGACAGGGAGAGGGGAGGCTGGTGACTGCTGGGTCTGCCATAAACAACCTTGCCTGGACTTGTGCCTTGGAAGGGAACTTTCTTGGTGCCGCACCATGGTCATTCATGACCGAAGGGGGTCTTTACCCTTTTCATAGTGGATGGGTTATGATGGTAGATGTGGGAGGGTATTGACAATGATAGCAAATGGGAGAAGGTGCTAAGAATGGAGTATAGTGGGGAGGGGTAGGAGGTGGAGGCAGAGATTGGTTGAAATGGTGTGGGTGGGGATAACGTGGAATGGGAGTAATTGGAGACTGTTTGAAAAGGTATGGGATGGAATATGTGTGACATTGCTTGCAGGTGAGTACAGCAGCTGCTTAGTACCATAGGTGGGGGGGAGAATGCTTGATGTGTCAGGGAGAGGGGAAGTGTGTGTGGGGGGGCACGGCCTTGCATGTACAGGTTTATTTGAGTGGTTACAGGATATTATTTTTGCTGCCATGGAAGGGTCGTGTTGAGCACATGAAATGAGTGTAGGAGTATTACTGTCGCTTGACCTCATGTGTTAGTTGTAAGCAAATGTCACTGTCATGGAGATGTGTTTCAACATTGGAATTATTATCTTGCTTGGAAACAGGTGAGGGTTGGCAGCAGAAAGAGCATCCAGCTGTAGAAAAACTGCAAAACAGCAAATTCTATACAAGCTTAGAAAAGTGGATGTGAAAACTATGATGAAGATACATGCACTGCACGCACACACACACACGCATTTAGTGTTGATTGTCAGAAGCAAGAATACTCGATACCAAAGTAGAAATGAAAAGTATTTTAATTTTGACTGAATCAGTCTGTTGCTCATCTGAGTGTGACCTGTGGGTGCATAGGGGCTCCAGGCAAGTTACTGACAACCCTGTACACTCACAGGTGAAACTCAGACGAGCAAAAGACTGACTTGACCAATGTATTTATCTAATATGATAAACGCAAAAAACTAATTTCTGTGTGTCAGTGTGTCACACTTAGACCTCCTCTCTCACTGTTCAATGGCACTCCTACTATTTCTTCATGATGGGGTGAGAGTAATAGTAGGCATAGAGACAGTGAGGGTGGTGGCAAAGACAGAGAGAGAGAGAAAGAGAGACAAAGAAATTTAGGGAGATTTGATGATGTTTTATTAAAAGTAGTAGTGTTGGTGGTGGTGGTGGTGGTGGTGGTGGTAAGAGAGAGAGAGAGAGATTGAGATGATGTCCATCTTTGTTTAAAACCATGTCTCTTTGAGAGAAATTCCTGTTGCCAATATACTGAACACTCATTTTTGTTTTATTTTATGCTTTCTTTAATACATATACCCCCCCCCCACACACACACACATCTGTATATATAAGATATACCTTAATTGAAATAAAGTTTCCCCAAAATTAAACATATCTAATATAATAAATGTGAATGTGAGTGTGTCACACTTTTTCAGCTTTACTCCAAGAGGCCATAGCCCAACATATCATACTATTTAGGAATCAGGCTGACTCCATAAGTAAATTAAAAACATTCTGGGTTGAATCCGAACCCACCAAATTGAAATTTTGGGTTCCTACGTTTTCATAACTGTGATTGTTGTTGGCGATTTTTGTTTACATGATTTTTAGCGACGAATACGACCATGATTGGGAAATGACTCTGAAGGAAGCAATTGCAACAAATTCTCCAAAACAAGTCAGAGACCTGTTTGCAGATCTTCCCATTCAGGGTCAGTTGCTTAATGGTTTATACACTAGCTTAAAAACCTCCCTATCGGGCGGCTTTTAAGCTAGTAACCAATATTTTGGACTGGAATTTACTGAAAATGCCTGAAACTCGTAATGGGATGTTAACTCAGACTTCTCTTGTGAGTCGACATCAGAGATATGAAGTGGATCGGTTGATTGTAACGGCAAGCAACACATTTCTCAGAGAATGAACTCGGCTTCAAATACAAGAATTCTTTTGTCTCCATAATATTAACATGAACTTAGCATGGCAAAACCAACCCTCGTTAATTTTATCTTTTTTTTCTTAAATACTGTCGGTTGGGAGGTGAAGGGACATCAGTCACAAAATTTGTTGACACATTTAACCCTTTCATTAGCATATTTTTTCTTAAAATGCACCACGTTGGTTTCTGTTAATTTTGGAAATAATAAAGAATTTTGTCACTATAAGCTAATGGTTAAAGTATAAATTAATTTGAAATTTTGATTGAAGGTTTTAATTATAATGACTTTAAAAAAAGTTTCTACCACAGAAGCAGGTGGGGTGCTTCCATGGGGAGTTGGCATCAAAAGGGTTCAACCAGCCAACTTTCACAGTTACACAATTCTCCAACCTGGTCCCTGCCTCTTTAACATTTGTTTTTGCAATGAGAATGTAAAATATGTATGAAAATATGCCAACTATTTGCGCCCCCCCCCCCCCCCCCCCGTATCTCGTATCAAGGAAAGGCCACTTCTTTGGCACAACCAATTATTGCAGAAATAATGCTTGGAATATTGATAAAATGATAAAAGTAAAACTTGACTTAAGATAGCTAAGATACAAGAGATTTTTCAGGGTGAATTGTCATTGCAGAAAAACTAGGTTAAAAGATAATTGATCGAATTCTATAAAAAAACTGATTTATTTTTGATTAAATAACTCAATAGATAAATAAATACTGTCATAAAAAGATAACATTTTTAGCTTTTTAATCATAATTATTATTTTTTATTTTGCACTTTTTTGTGATTGCATTTCATATACTACTACTACTACTACTACTACTACTACTACTACTGACAGCAGCAGTAGTTGTGGTACATCAAACAGAATGATTAGTGTTATATGTTTTGGTTGATTATGTTCTGGGTTCAAATTGTGCCACGGTCAGCATTGCCTTTCATCCTTTTAAGGGTCATAAAATAAAATACCAGTCAAATACTAGGGTTAATGGAAGCTACTCTAAAACCCACTAAAATTGCTGGCCTTGTGCTGCCAGACGTTGAAACAATTATTATTAACATTGTCATTTTTCATGAAAGACAGAGTTTCTGGATTTCTATGCATTCTGATCCTGATAATGACCTGAATTCCAACCAAATCTTCCATTGACTGTTGCTAGATCCTTCTTGGTAACACCATGTTCTTAATGCTTTTGGTACCAATTTGCCTGAAACTGCCCCTGGTTTTAAGGCACAAACTTCCTGATTTAAAAAGATCCAAATTCAAACCTTCCATCAAAATTTCATTTTAATTTCGGTTCCAGGCAACGATTTTCGTAAAATACAAAGAATGAGATTAAAACAAAAACACTTCTTTGTAAGGTATTTTATACGGCCTGTGGCTATTATCTGGGCAGTAGACTATGTCTGACTGTACAAACCTTATATTATTGTTTGGTAAATATTACTCTTTAAAAGTCAGTAATAAATTGGATGATGTACTCTATATATATATATGTATATACATAGACACACACATACTCTCTTATATATATGCATATCTATACACACATGTATATATGTATGTAATATATATATATATGTATGTAATATATATATATATATATATATATATATATATATATATATATATATATATATATATATATATAACCCCATGGGATAACTAGAATGTTAATTTGTTTAACATCTACTTTGTTCAGAAACCCTAGACGCAAGAACCTTCCCAGTAATGAAAATATTGTTGGAGTCTGTTTAATTTTATTCTTGAAATACTTTTTCTTACAATAGACTCATGACAAAAGCATAAATAAATCCTGTTAAAACAAATTATGGATAATTAAAATAATAATTGAGGAAGAAGATTGTTTGCCAACCACATGGTTCTGGGTTCAGTCCCACTGCATGGCGCCTTGGGCAAGTGTCTTCTACTATAGCCTTGGGCCGACCAAAGCTTTGCGAGTGGATTTGGTTGATGGAAACTGAAAAAAAATCTCCAGATGACTTTGGAATCTCCTGCAACTCTTCTGGATGGTCTCCTTGTTTAAGTTGGTGAATTCTGCCATAATCCTTGCCTTCAGTTCATCTTTGGTGTTACAAGGAGTTTTGTTGGTCTCTCGCTCAACTGCGCTCCCACACAATAATTAAGAGGGTTGCAGTCTGGGGAGTTAGGTGGTCAGATGTTAGGGGTTATGTTGTCACAAAAATTATCTGACAGCCATGACAGGGTTCTCCTGCTTTTGTGGCATGGTGCAGAGTCCTGTGGCCAGACATAGGGTCTTCCAGTAGCCACCCTCTTGACCCAGGACAGCACTACCTCCTCTAGGAACTTCATGTAGGCCTTTATGTTGGAACTTCATGTACTGCCAAGCAGTACAACATGTCGTTTCCAAATTTCTGGCAGAGTGAATTGCATCATGGTGCTGTTTTTCTCACAGACAGTGCCCAACTGACCCTACAATACTGTGTAGTCGACAAAATCGGAAACAAACAATGCACATGTACAAAATTAAAAGAATATAAAATGATGGCAATTTACCCATTGCACTCATGTATAGACATGCACTAATGTCTATTATGTCTGAAAATGTAACTTTCTCAAATAATGTTCACCTCCTATTCAAGGCTCTGATAAAGCTGTAGGATGTTATCCTGATACTTAACTTAGAGTCTGCCACATCTCATAGCAGAAACAACTGTAAGCTTATGAAGTTCATTACACTTGTTTTATTTGCCGATATCTCCTTGCTTCCATTACCACTCCATACTCATATAACATTGTGTTAACGACTATACGCATATTGACTGCTGCACCAGGATAGTAGTCTCACTATGCCTAAGTGAAACGCACATGCACGCGTGCACAAAAGCATGTGCCTGTGTGTGTGTGTGTGTGTGTGTTCTTGTCCTGCCATCATGTGATTCTTATAAATGAATGTCACTCATTTCTGATGTTTTGTGAAAACATGTCTGGTCATGGGGGAAATATTACCTTGGGAAATAAGGGAAGGTTGGTGACAGGAAGGGCATCCAGTTATAGAAAAAATCTGCCTCATTAGATTCTGTCAGACTCATGCAAGCATGGAAAAGTGGACGTTAAGACAATGACCTTGATGATGACAAGTGTTCATAGGTTCTACTTTTATATTCTTTCCTTTGTGGGGGGGGGGGTGTCATGATTTTATAGTTTCCCTTCAGTATTTCACTGAATTTAACTAAATTTTGTAGAAAGCATTTTTTTTTTCATTAAACTTTCATTTTTGCAAAATTCTTGATGTGAACCTGTGTTTTTGTTGTATGTGAGGAGGGTCATTGTATCCAAGTGACAGATCTAAAGCTGACCTGAATTGTAATGAAAGGACTTTGACAAACACAGCCAGTTGATTGATTAACTGAATAATTAATAGTCAAAATAATAAAGAAGTGAAATAGAACCAGTGCATGTGTTTATTATTGTCATAATGACCCTCCCAAAATGTAACAAAATTATTACTTATTTACGGTTGCACTGCTAGAATGAGGCCCCTAATCCTCTCTTATGGATGTTGAAATAATGCTTTTGACTTGTTATTGTTGAGGTTGATATATTATATATGCCAGTATTTCTCAAAGAAATATTTAAAGTACACAAAATCTACCTATGCCAATATAGTTGTTCATCTTTTATCCATCACAGAGCTCCAGATGGCCAGTATTTAATGTTAGTATTAAGTAGATAAAAACAATTAAAACTCCCCCTGGATAAAAAGTTAATCTCTTATATGCAACTTCCCTCAAAAATGTTTTTTAGACATAACTGTGTGTTTAAGAAGCTTGCTTTGCAACCCTGTGGCTTTTGGTTCATATCCTCTGTGCAACACCTTGGGCAAGAGTTTTCTATTATAGCCCCAGGCTAACCAATAGCTTGTGAGGGGATTTAGTAGACAGGAACTGTGGAAGCTCATCGTATATGTATGTGTGTGTATATTAGGTTGGCAACTAAGTTCCCACTGTTTTTTAAAATTAAAATTTTTTTAAAGGTTTAATAAAAAAAATAACAACTAATTGATCAATAATGTATTCACCCTTATGGTTTACAACTTCTTCCCAATATTCAACAAGATTTTCAATTCCTTGTTGGTAGAAATCACCTGATTTCGACTTGAAAAATTGATCCAGCCAAGCTCTCGATTCTGCATCAGTATTGAACAAAACCCCATGCATAGCATTTGAAAGAAATCGAAAGAGGTGGAAATCCGTTGGTGCCAAATCAGGAGAATATGGTGGGTGTGGCAGCGCTTCCCAGCCATGCGTTTGAATGTCTTCCTTGGTCATATTGGCGATAAGAGTGCGAGCATTGTCGTGCAACAGAAGAACTCAATGTTGGCCGATTAGGTCTCTTCTCTTGAATAGCCGTGCTGTGTTGTTCCATCTGTTGAACATAGGGTTCTATGTTGACTGTTTGGTTCTGTTCAAGCAATTTGTAATGGATAATCCCTTCCCAGTCTCACCATATGCACAACATCATTTTACGTGGATGAAGATCTTGTTTCATGCACGGTGTCGCTTGTTTACCGGGGCAAAGCCATTCCTTACACTGCTTCATATTGCTGTACAGGCACCATTTTTCATTACCAGTAAAGATTCGGTAAAGAAATCGTTGCTTGTGTCCATGAGTTGAGCGGTGACGAGCAAGCAAACCAGCGGAGACTGTGGCTCATTGATTTTTGCTGTTGTCACTTAAAGCATACGGAACCCATGCTCCATACTTCTGAACCTTTCCCATCGAGTGAAGATGCTTTTCTATGGCAGTGTGGGAGCATTCCATTTTCTCTGCCAGTTCCCTTGTCGTTTGACGAGAATTTTTGTGCAAAAGTTGGTTTAATCACTCTTCATCAAACTCAATGGGATGGCCAGAATGAGGTGCATCTTTGAGGTCAAAATTTCCATTTTTGAACTTGGCATACCAATCATGAGCAGTTCTTTCAGCTATGCCACCCTTTCCATACACAGCACAAATGTCACGAGCAGCTTTTGCAGCCTTAGAACCTTGATTAAAAGCAAATAGGTGTCAAAAATGCTCATTTTTCTTAACTTGACTTTCCATTTTAATGATCTGAAAATAAACAAAAATTAGATAAAATTAACTAGGAAAAAAACCCAAAATATATTCCAAAATGATTCAAAAATGGAATTCTCGAAAAAAATAAATTCCAAAATTTAAAAACGCAATAAATTCTAAAATTTAAAAAAACGGTGGGAACTTAGTTGCTAATGCAATATATATATATTTGTGCGTGTGTTTGTACTCCACACTGCTCAACAAGTGTTAGTTTGGTTTATGTCCCTGTAACTTTGAGTCCCCTCGACAATAAATACCAAACTGGAAAAAAGAAGTCCTGAGGTTGACTTGTTCAACTAAAAACTTTTCAATATGATGCCCCAGCATGGCTGCAGTCCAATGACTGAAACAAGTAAAAGATAAAAAATAATCCCAGCAATGAAGTGAAAAATATAGAATTCCAGTGTCTCCCCCATTTGAACTCACATCTCCTGATCTGCTTTGCAATAGCTTATCCACCTGGATATACTGGATTATCAATCTTAATAAAATAACAGATACAGAAGATATGCTGTGATTGGGAAAACCCGACAAGTAAAGTGAGATCAGTGTCACATAGCCAGCCCATTCATCGGGTGAATCATAACCTTGAATCATCGGGCAATATGCTGCGCTTGAGCAGACCTTTTGAGTCAAGTTAAACCAAAAGCAAATCGAGATTGAAATGGAAATTGTAGTTGTGGCTGATGCCAGTGCCGCCGAACTGGCACCTGTGCTGGTGGCACACAATAAGCACCATTCAAGCGTGGGTTGATGCCAGTGCGGCCTAACTGGCACCTGTGCTGGTGGCGCATAAAAAGCACCATCTGAACATGGTCGATGCCAGCCCCCCTGCTCCTGGACTGGCTCCTGTGCTCTCGGCATGTAAAAGCAACATCTGAACGTGGTTGATGCTAATGCTGCCTGACTAGCTCCCATGCCAGTGGCATGTAAAAAGCACCCACTACATTCTCGGAGTGGTTGGCGTTTAGGAAGGGCATCCAGCTGTAGAAACTCTGCCAGATCAGATTGGAGCCTGGTGCAGCCCACTGACTTGCCAGTCCCCATTCAAACCGTCCTACCCATGCCAGCATGGAAAGCGGACGTTAAATGATGATGATGAGAAAGCACTTTTCTTGTCTATACTCCCATGTTCACATTGAGAGAGATTTTCTCCATGGCTGGAGATGTTTTCTTGGAACAGTGGAAATAAAGGAGACTTCTGGTATGGCAATGTGACATTTGTTTACAGCTGTCACATGATGTCAAGACAAAGCGGAACACAGACACATGCACACACACACACACACATATATATATATACTAGCAGTATCGCCCGGCGTTGCTCAGGTTTGTAAGGGAAGTAACTATAAAGCATTTTTAGAGAGTTATAGCCAAAAAATGGAAAAAAATGATGGTAAATTTTTTTTGATAGTTAAAAAAGGTGGAGTTGCGTCCCCTACACAGTTTGTGGTTTGTGTTCCTGATTCTCGACCCCATGTCGAATTTATCGATTTTTTTCAGAACTGGGGGAA
The DNA here is from genome assembly GCF_006345805.1 of Octopus sinensis. Lineage (NCBI taxonomy): Eukaryota > Metazoa > Mollusca > Cephalopoda > Octopoda > Octopodidae > Octopus > Octopus sinensis. The sequence continues at coordinate 11,589,188 of NC_042999.1, read as the reverse complement.
CTTTTCAAAATTTTCGCTGCGTTAGTTTTGAATTATGACATTGGGCAATGTGTGTGTCAAGTTTCATCAGAATCGGTTGAAAGCTGTGGTCAGGGTGAGGGTACAAGCAAACAGACACACAGAAACACGCACAGACAAACTGCCGTTTATATAGAGAGATATATATATATATATACAAACATGCATGCCAGAGTTCTTTCTCACACACACGTATTATATCTTCATTTGGTCCCAAGATAAGAAACTAAATCAGTATCTGTTGACCTGTGAAGTTATATTTATTATCCTTGAGATTAGATTGAAAACCCTTCCATGCATTCTCTTCTCTCACAAAAGCAACAACAAAGAACAAAACAAGGCAGAATAAATTGCACTTTTGCATGTTGTAAAAAGTTTCCTTTTTATCTTGTCAATCTATAACTGGTGTCAGTTGGAAGTCACTATGTTTGGACTGTAATAAATCTTGTTGAGGACAAGTGAGGGGGAGAGAGAGTGAGGGAGGTGGGGGGGCGTGTTAAATGGAAGTGTTTGAATACCTTCATACAGAGAGATTTCTTAGGAACAATGTTAACTCTGGGGAAGGAGGTGAGGGATTTCATTATCATCATCATCATCATCATCGTTCACCATGTGTTTTCTGTACTTTCATGGGTTTTGTGTGGTTTAACAGAAGTCAAGAAAGCAGAGGACTGCCCTAAGCTCCAAGGTCTGTTTTGGTATGATTTCTGTGACTGGATGCCATTCCTGATGCCAACCACTTGACAGAATGTACTGGGTGACGTGGTGCCAGCACAAGTGAAGTCACCAAGTAACTCACAAGACTGGACCCCCACAACTGAGGAAGGGGTGTAGTGTTGGGTGGGGGCTGGGGAAGTGTCTTTATGTCAGGTGTTGAGACATTAAAGTATGATGGAGGGACAGAAACAAGTGTCTTGCTGTAGGATGCATGGTTACCCCAGTGGACAAAAGGAATGAAAAGATGTGTGGTGAGTCATCTGGATATTGTCCAGTCTGTTGACCAATCTGTCCAGGTTAGGCAGCCTTACACACTGTCAGTGGTGTTGCTCTCGGTCAAATACACCCATCCATATCTAAGAACTGGGGGTATTTGTCAGAACAAATTACTTTGACTCGAGTATTTCACTAGTTTTTGCTTTATTGACCCTTGGGGTGGGGTTAGGGGGTCTGAAACTAAATTTATTGGCTGTCATCATCATCATCATCATCATTTAATGTCTGTTGTCCATGCTGGCATGGGTTGGATGGTTTGACCAGAGCTGGCGAGGTGGGGAACTGCTCCAGACTCCACTCTGATTTGCTATGGTTTCTCTGGCTCCTTATGCCAACCACTCTGAGAGTGTAATGTGCCACCACATGGGCACTTTAATGTGCTCCCGCATGAATACTTTTTACGCGACTCCACACGGGTTCTTTATGTGGCACCACTATGAGTGCTTTACACCACCAGAAGGACCGGTCTTAACACTTCTGCTACAGAATACGGGTCTTCTTGAGTAGTGCAAAGTGCCAGGCATCTCAGTCCTTTATCATCTTGTCTGAAAGGTTCTGAGGTCCTTCTTCAGTACTTCACCCCATGTCATGCACACAGCAATTAATTCCGCTTATGCTTCTCTCTCAACACACCAGCACTTTGTCGAACATGTACACTTACGTTGCACATCCAGCAAAGCATACCAGCTTCATTCCTCTCTAACCATTGCATGTCCTCTACATTCAGGGCCCATGTCTCACTACCATGTAGCATTGCTGTCTGTACACATGCATCATTCAATCTTCCTTTCACTTGGAGAGAGAAACCTTTTGTGGCTAATGGAGGTAACAGCTCTCTGAATTTCCTCCATCTGTAAACTCAGTGAGGCAAGAAAATATTTGGAAATTTAGTTATTTTCAACACGTAAAACCAACCTGACATTAAGAAAGAAGATGGGATCACAAACTGCTGAAAAAATGGTAAAATTTGTATGGATTGGCTCCTGTGCGGGTGGCATGTAAAAAGCACCATTTGAGCATGGCTGTTGCCAGTACCGCCTGACTGACTTTCGTGCCGGTGGCACGCAAAAGCACCTGCTACACTCTCGGGGTGGTTGGCATTAGGAAGGGCATCCAGCTGTAGCAACTCTGCCAGATCAGATTGGAGCCTGCTGCAGCCATCTGGTTCGCCAATCCTCAGTCAAAACGTCCAACCCATGCTAGCATGGAAAGCGGACGTTAAACGATGAGGTTTGTGATAAAACGAAATGTTATGCAAATTTAGTCCAGTTCAACCTCTGCGTTGTTTATAAATCCATAAGTATTATGTTATATGTGATTGCTGGACACACACACACACACCAATTTGAGAAGATGGCATCATAATTCACTGAATCAAAGCATTTATTCATTAAACGTAGTAATACAGCTAATTAGAAATTATTTAAAGATAATTGATGTCTGCTGGAATAAATACATGAAGAGAACGAATCCTGAAAATTATTTATATAGAAAAAATATACAACGTAGCTGCAGGAGTGGCTGTCTGGTAAAAATGAACTTGCTTTCTAACCACATGGTTCTGGGTTCAGTCCCACTGCATGGCACCTTGGGCAAGTGTCTTCTTCTATAGCCTCAGGCCTACCAAAGCCTTGTGAGTGGATTTGGTTGACAGAAACTGAAAGAAGCCCATCATATTTATATATATATACTAGCTTTAAAGCCACCCAACTATGATCATATTTGCCGTTAAAAATCATGTAAAAAAAAAAAACCGAAAACAATCACAGTAATGAAAACATAGGAATCCAAAATTTCAGGATTGCAGATCTGGATTTGGCCTGGAATGTTTTTTAAGAGGAGGTCTTTTGGAATACAACCATCATTTGTGTAAAGCACATAACTAAGCCATTGTGGTTGTATTTAGTGGAAGGTGAACATAAAAGTGATGTTTACCCAGATAAACATGTCACTGTTGCAGATTCTGTCCTGCCATTTGAACCCAAGGATTCTGTATTGGCAGAAGAGTTATGTTGTCTGTATTAGTTGCCACAGCACAAGTTGTGCCAAGAACCCTCCCCCCTCCCTTCTCCACCTTCTCCACCTCTGCAGTTGTTCTCAGCTGTTTCGTTTCTTATGTTTTCTTAGTGAATCTCTTTAGTGTTGGTGTTTTGTATGTTTTAAATGGGTCGTGAGTAAATGTTGGTTGGTTGTAGTCAGTACGAGGTCGAGGTCGTTCTGGTTTGATCTGAAAGAATGGACTGATAAATAAAAGTAGATCAGAGAGAGAGAGAGAGAGAGAGAGAGAGAGAGAGCAAGACAGTGTGTGTGGGGTGGGGTGGAGATTGTTCAACTTTTATCTCACCTGGTTTTCATTACAAACACACCAAATCGTTTTTATTATTGTCCAATGTTTAGAAATAAATTGTGTTCATATTTCATTTATTTGTTTTTATTTTTTATGTTTTGCTTGTTTCAGTCATTGGGCTGTGGCCATGCTGGGGCACTGACTTGAAAGATTTTAGGCAAGCAAATTGATCCCAGGACTTAGGTTATTTTTAAGTCTATTATTTATTCTATCAGTCTTTTTGCTGAACCACTAAGTTAAGGGAACATGAACACACCAACGCCAGTTGTGAAGGGGTGGTGGGTGACAAAGATACATACTTATAGGCATATACCATCATCATCATCATCATCATGATGACCTCCTTCTCTCCCTCCTTTTCACCTACATTTTAACCTTTCCATGCTTGAATGACTTGGATGAAAATTGTTGAGGCAGATTTTTCCACACCTGGCTGCCCTTCTGTTGCCAACCCTCACCTGTTTCCAATTAAGGTAATATTTCTTCTAGTCAATGTCATTTGCACGAAAGTGACTTACTTGTTTGCAGCTATCACACAAAGTCAAGGCAAAGGTGACAGAGATATATATATAGGCGCAGGAGTGGCTGTGTGGTAAGTAGCTTGCTTACCAACCACATGGTTCCGGGTTCAGTCCCACTGCGTGGCACCTTGGGCAAGTGTCTTCTACTGTAGCCTTGGGCTGTCCAAAGCCTTGTGAGTGTATTTGGTAGATGGAAACTGAAAGAAGCCCGTCGTATATATGTATATATATAAGTGTGTGTGTATATGTTTGTGTGTCTGTGTTTGTCCCCGCAACATCGCTTGACAACCAATGCTGGTGTGTTTACATCCCCGTAACTTAGTGGTTTGGGAAAACAGACCGATAGAATAAGTACAAGGCTTACAAAGAATAGGTCCTGGGGTTGATTTGCTCGACTGAAGGCGGTGCTCCAGCATGGCTGCAGTCAAATGACTGAAACAAGTAAAAGAGAGATATCTATAAATGCTCTAATATCTATGCAGCCTTGGTTCTTTTCATCTCATTACGCAAAAAATTCTTATATATAATATATATACATACTAGCAGTATAACCCGGCCCTGCCTGGGATTAAGTTACGATTATTAAGCTAATCAAGTTCTTTATTTCAAACCAAACTAAGTAATATTGACTCTCAACAAAACACTTTTTACTTGGCGTGAAATAAAAACAAAATTCTTTCGCACCCAAAGTAATGTGTGTGAGAGAGAGAGGGGGAAGAAAGATGAATGATTTAAAATATATTGTAATTGTTGTGTGAGAAAGTATATATACTATGATTATAAAATATAGTGTCTTTCAAAAACATCCTGAATTTGAACACTATATCTCATGTTTAAGAAAAAACAAAACATTTTACATTTTATTTTTTATGAACGTCATAACTTACTGTCTCTCTCTCTCTCTCTCTCTCTCTCTCTCTCTCTCCTCTCTCTCTCTCCTTCTCTGACTTTGTCTTTCCAGTGAAACTCTCTGCGTCCTTCTTCCACTTTTTTTTTGTTAGACGCCATCGAAAAAGCTATGGCTGATATTTTTTATGTCTAAAAGCTATGTCTGAAAATTGATTCCCCCCCCCCTCTCAGTATCCACGGGTATCTTGGGGGAAAAAATAAGTTGACAAAACCCAGATAGGGTGTTGACGAATGTCCTCCTAAAATTTGAGCGACATGCGTGCTAATTTGTGGATGTGCATAAATTACAATCACATACGTATACACACACGCACACACATCATGCCTTTTATAGATATGATATATATATATATATATATATAATTATAATTATAAATGAGGGCAAAAGAAAAAAAATTTTGATGCCAATATATTTTTTTCTTTTACCCCTATTTTGTTTGTTTCAGTCATGTGACCATGCTTCGGCACCACCTTGAAGGATTTTAGTCGAACAAATCAACCCCAGTTTTTATTTTCTTTTTGCTGAACTGCTAACTTACAGGGATGTAAACACTGGTTGTCAAGTGGTGGTGGTGGTGGGGGGGGACATACACTGACACAAAGACACACACACACACACACATGGAGATACATATACAATGGGCTTCTTTCAGTTTCTGTCTACCAAATCCACTCACAAGGCTTTGGTTGGCCCAAAGCTATAATAGAAGACACTTGCCTAAGTTCTGAACCTGGAACCATGTGATTGGAAAGCAAACTTCTTACCACACAGCCACACCTGTGCCCATCTCTATAAGGGTAATATTTATTTCTTGATTGCCCACATGGGGTTAAACATAGAGGAGACAAACAAGGACAAAGGGATTAAGTCAATTACATCGATCCCAGTATGTAACTGGTACTTATTTAATTGACCCCGAAAGGATGAAAGGCAAAGTCAACCTCAGCGGAATTTGAACTCGGAACGAAATACTGGCAGACAAAATACCACTGAGCTCACTCACTGCCTTTCTATAATGGTAATACTAATGGTAGAAACCATCTTGAACTTGTTATAGTAAGTTATTATCTGAAGCAGCTGATTTGAGATTTGAATTTAAATTCTGAACCCTTTCATAGAAACAGGTTGGCATTAAAAGTGTTCATCATACACAAATGACGACTCCTTCATGAGGAATATAGACTTTCCTCAGCTTATTCCAGATGAAGACAGTCTACTTACTTCAGTATTTTAGGTTATTGAATTATGATTGTTGTAAATGGAACAACACTCCTCATCCTTCCCTCTTTTCCATTCCTTAACCCCCCCCTAACCATCTGTCACTCTCCTCTTACAATCTTATGAACATGCTTCATGATCCTTTCTATTCTCTCTTATAATCCCCATCTTTGTATCTTGAGAATAAACTCTCTGACACCTCATCACCCCATTGTCTTTTTTCCAGCTAATCCCATCCACCCTTAATATAAGGTGAAGTCGCTATGTATGTCCCCTTTAGTAAAACACCTGTGCCTGTCCCTTTATCATATTTTAGCTTCTCAGCACCTCACATAAAGCCACCCTTCTCTTTACTCTATCAAAGACACCTTTTCTTTGTCTTGTGAGGTACTTGGTCGCCTCACTAGTGTTGGTGCCACAATAAAATACACCCCGAACACCGTGTAAAGTCATTGGTATTAGGAAGGGCATCCAGCAGTAGAAACCATGCCAGAGGTGACATTGAGGCACAATGCTATCCTCCTGCCCTTTGGTTACTCTCAAATTGTCCATCTTTCCTGCCAATGTAGAAAATGAATGTTAAATGATGGTGATGGTGGGGCTGTTGTAGATTTCTCTAAAGTTATTTCTAACTCACCAGAAACACTAAAAGACTTGAGCTATTAATACTTTTGAATCCAAAATATATTTAATTACAAATTTTGCTGAAACGTAAAATTAAGGAATTTTGCTATTTTCCAGAATATGTCATCCAGCTGGAATCACAGCGGGGAGAGCAATGCAAGTAATCCAGCCACAAACAACAACAATTCCGATAATGCATCCGAGGATCTATCCAATGATGCAGAAGGTGTATGGAGTCCGGACATTGAACAGAGTTTCCAGGAAGCTTTGGCTATTTACCCTCCCTGTGGCCGAAGAAAAATAATTTTGTCAGATGAAGGGAAAATGTATGGTGAGTAGTGAAGAATATGTTTTTACCATTTTCAATTCCTGGAATGTCAACATGGTTTATTGCATTTTAAGATTTCATTCCTTGAATTGATCGTTAAATTCCTATTTTAATTCTTTATCATTTAAACCAGCCATATCCAGCCTCTCACACCTCTCCTACATTGTCATTCTAAAAATAAACAATCACATCATTGAAATCTGAAAGCTACAGTGTGAATAAATAAGCATAAGAATAATCTGACAGCCCAAAGGGTTAATTAAATTAGGTTTTAATTATAGAAATGCATGACATGGAGAGAGAAGAGAACTTTATCCTGATCCAAATAAATAAGTTAGATTAAAGATCAGAGGAGTTAATGTTAAACAAGGCTGATGCTTCAACTAATTCAGCTTGATTAATTACTATGACTAATTAATATAAGAAAGTCTAATCCCGGTGTGCTATAAAATAAGCTTAGTATATTGGTACCAGATGTGGCAGTGCAGTAAAGAAGCCTGTTTGCTGATTGTGAGGTTTCAAGTTCAGTCTCTGTGTACAGAACCTTCGGTGAATGTCTTCGACTTGACCCTGGACCACCGAAAGCCTTGGTGTATGGATTCGGAAACTTAGTTCATTGCGTATATGAGCAAATAAGTGCATGTGTGTGTTTGTCCCTCATCGTAATGGTGAGGGTTGTAAACAAGCCTCACTGTTATACAAGCAGTGTCATTCATTTCCAGTCTTCTGTGGAAAACATTTTTGTTCATGAAAAAGTATTACCTTGGAAAACAGGTGAGGGTTGGCAACAGGAAGGGCGTCCATCCGTAGAAAATCTGCATCAACAAATTCCATCTGATTTTATACAAGCCTAAAAAAGTGGACATTGAATGATGATGATGATGATTAGTTAAAGAGTTTTCAACCAAGATATGGTTACCTAGATACAGACGGTGACTTAAAGTATTTAGTACGATCCAAGTCCCAACACAAACCAATAAAGATGCGTTCTTCAAAGCTGGCAGCAAATGAATATTAATTTGGTTTGAACATAGGATGCCATGAAACCAATCTTCTGTTTCCACTTGGAAGTCAGAACAGACTTTTGATTGAAGAACGTGAGAAACGGTTTTAAGTAGCTCAAACCTAGGAAGCAATACACAGAGGCATTGCACTCCTCACGCAGCTTCTCATTTGAAAGTTATGAAAAAAGAAGAGAAAAAAAAAGCATCTCAAATTTCATTTTGCTTATTTTGTCTACAAGCAAATTTTTGCAGGAAAATTATGAACCTATCGCATTAGATTAGTTATTAAAGTATAGCTGACATTGTGTGTGTGTGTGTGTGCTAACAGGTTGAACCTTTTCGCATAAGATTAACCCTGTTGTTCCCTTCTTTCTGCTTAAATCCACTGCTTTTGTTTCAATTAATTTTGAAAATAAGGAATTTGCTAAAAATAACTGTCATTAATACTTTAATGTTTGGAACGCAAATCAACCTGGAATTTGGATGGAAGGGTTTTGTTTAAGGTAACTTTAAAAGCAAGGGGTTTGTCTCAAAGAACCAAGGTTGGTCTCTGGTTGGTTGGCATCAAAAGAGAGACTAAATGTTTTGTTTTTTTTCTTTAACCCTTTTGGTACCGTATTTATTTTGAGATGCTTTGTGTTTCTGTCAATTAATTTTAAATATAACAAAGAATTTAGTAAAATAACTTCGTTATCATTAAGCTAGTGTTAAGAACATAAATTGGGACTAAGGTTTGGTGGAAGATTTTCATTCAGAACTTTTGAAAACAAGACATTTGTACTACAGAGCCCAGAGACGGTATTGAAAGGGTTGGTATCGAAAGGGTTAATATTCATCATCATCATCATCATCCTAATTG